>NW_025802468.1:0-59500 GCF_021613505.1 Equus quagga | reverse complement strand
TTCTATTTCTGTAAAAAATGTTGTTGGAACTTTGATAGGGATTGTGTTGAATCTATAGATTGCTTTAGGAAGTATGGACATTTTAACAATGTTAATTCTTCCAATCCAAGAGCATGGAATATCTTTCCATTTCTTTGTGTCTTCTTCGATTTCTTTCAACAATGTTTTATAGTTTTCAGTGTACAGATCTTTCACCTCTTTGGTTAAGTTTATACCTAGGTATCTTATTCTTTTTTTGCAACTGTAAATGGGATTGTAATCTTAATTTCTCTTTCTGCTACTTGTTGTTAGTGCACAGAAACACAACCGATTTTTGCATGTTGATTTTGTATCTTGTGACTTGACTGTGTTCCTTTATTATTTTTAAAAGTTTTTTAGTGGAATATTTAGGTTTTCTAGATATAAAATCATGTCAGCTGCAAAGAGAGACAGTTTCACGTCTTCTTTTCCAATGTGGATCCCTTTTATTTCTTTTTCTTGCCTGATCGCTCTGGCTAGGACTTCCCATACTATGTTAAGTAAGAGTGGTGACCGTGGGCATCCTTGTGTGTTCCTGTTCTTAGAGGGATAGCTTTCAGTTTTTCTCCATTGAGAATGATATTTGCTGTGGGTTGTCATATATGGCCTTTATTATGTTGAGGTGTCTTCCTTCTATACCTATTTTATTTAGAGTTTTTATCATAAATGGATGCTGTATCTCATCAAATGCTTTCTCTGCATCTGAGATGATCATGTGATTTTTGTTCTTCATTTTGTTAATGTGGTGTATTAGGTTGATAAATTTGCGCATGTTGAACGATGTCTGCATCCCTGGAATGAAACCCACTTGATCATGATGTGTGATCTTTTTAATGTATTATGGTATTCGATTTGCCAGTATTTTGTGGAGGGTTTGTGCATTGATGTCCATAAGTGATATTGGCCTGTAATTTTCTTTTTCTGTGTTGTCCTTGTCTGGTTTTGGTATCAGGATAACGTTAACTTTGTGGAAGGAGTTGGGAAGCCTCCCATCCTCTTCAATTTTTTGGAAGAGTTTGAGAAGCATAGGTATTAGGTCTTCTTTGAATGTTTGGTAGAATTCACCAGGGAAGCCATCTTGTGCCGGACCTTTATTTTTTGGGAGGTTTTTGATTGCTGTTTCGATCTCCTTACGGGTGATCGGTCGATTCAAATTTTCCACACCATCTTTGTCCAGTTTTGGAAGGTGGTATGTTTCTAAAGAATTTATCCATTTCTTCTAGATTATCCAATTTGTTGGCATATAGCTTTTCATAGTATTCTCTTAGTATCTTTTGTATTTCTGAGGTGTCCATTGTAATCTCTCCTCTTTCATTTCTGATTTTATTCATTTGAGACTTTTTTTTTTCTTTGTGAGTCTAGCTAAGGGTTTGTCAATTCTGTCTATCTTTTTGAAGAACCAGCTCTTGGTTTCATTAATTTTTTCTATTTTTCTGTTAGTCTCTACTTCATTTATTTCTGCTCTGATTTTTATTATTTCCTTCCTTCTGCTGATTTTGGTCTTTGTTGTTCTTTTTCCAGTACCTTTAGGTGAGCTTTTAGATTGTCTATTTGGGATTTTTCTTCTTTGTTGAGGTAGGCCTGAATTGCTATAAACTTCCTTCGTAGAACCGCTTTTGCTGTATCCCACAGATTTTGGCATGTCTTATTTTCATTTTCATTTGTCTCCAGGAATATTTTGATGTCTTCTTTGATTTCTTCATTGACCCAATCATTGTTCAGTAGCATTTTGTTCAACCTCCACATTTTTGTGGCTTTTCTGGTTTTCTTTCTGTAGTTGATTTCCAGTTTCATACCTTTCTGGTCAGAAAAGATGGATGGTATTATTTTGATCTTCTTAAATTTATTGAGATTTGTTTTGTGGCCTAATATGTGATCAGTCCTGGAGAATGTTCCCTGGGCATTTGAAAAGAATGTGTATTCTGTGGTTTTTGGGTGGAATGTTCTGTATGTCTACTATGTCCATCTGGTCTAATGTGTCCTTTAAGGCCAGTGCCTACTTATTGATCTTCTGTTTGGATGATCCATCCATTGGTGTAAATGGAGAGTTGAAGTCCCCTACTATTGTTGTGCTACTGTCTATTTCTCCTCTTATGTCTCTTAATAATTGCTTTATATATTTAGGTGCTCCTATGTTGGGTGCATAGATATTTACAAGTTTTATATTTTCTTGTTGTATTGTTCCCTTTATCATTATGTAGAGGCCGTCTTTGTCTCTTGTTACAGTTTTTGATTTAAAGTCTATTTTGTCTGACATAACTATTGCTAACCCCGCTTTGTTTTCTTTGCCATTTGCATGGAATATCTTTTTCCATCCTTTCACTTTCAGTTTGTGAGTCTCTGTAGGTCTGAAGTATGTCTCTTGTATGCAGCATATACATGGGTCTTGTGTTTTTATCCAATTGGCCACCCTATGGCATTTGATTGGAGCATTTAGTCCATTGACATTTAAAGTAGCTATTGAAAAATATGTATTTATTGCCATTTTGTCACTTTTTCTTTTTTCTGGGTGTTTTAGTAGCTCTTCTCTGTTCCTTTCTTTTTCTCTTGTTCTCTTCCCTTGTGGTTTGATGGCAATCTTTAGCAGTACGTTTGATTTCTTTTGTCTTATTTTTATTTCTGCTTGTTATAGGTTTCTGATTTGTGGTTACCATGAGGATCCTTGTTAATATACTATGCATATAACAGACTATATTGAATAGATAGACTCTTTAGCTTGACCTCTTTCTAAAAGCTCTACTTTTTCATTTCCCTCCTCCCACATTATATGTTTTTCACATCATATATAGTCTTTTGTTTGGTGTGTGTCTATCCATTACCCTCTTATTGTTGAAATAGGTGATTTTAGTACATTTGTCTTTTAACTTTCATATTATCTTCACGGGTGGTTGATCTGCTGCCTTTACTATATTTTTACCTTACAAGTGACTTTATTGCCTGTTTTTGTTGTTGTTGTTGTTTTGATATTTTTGTTTTATCTCTATTTGTGGTCATTCCCTTCCAGCTTAAATAAGTTCCTTCAGCATTTCTTGCAGAACTGGTTTCTTGGTGATAAACTCCTTCAATTTTTGCTTGTCTGGGAAGCTCTTTATCTCTCTTTCCATTCTGAACGACAACCTTGAAGGATAGAGTATTCTTGCCTCTAGGTTTTTTTCCTGTTAACACTTAAATATGTCGTGCCATTCTCTTCTCGCCTGTAGGGTCTCAACTGAGAAGTCCGCTGATAACCTGATGGCCTTCCCTTTATATGTCACTTGTGGCCTTTCTCTTGCTGCTTTTAGGATTCTCTCTTTGTCTTTAATTTTAGACATTTTGATTATAATATGTCTTGGTGTGGGCCTCTTTGGGTTTCTCTTGTTTGGAGCTCTCCGTGCTTCCTAAACTTGGATGTCTGTTTCCTTCCTCAGGTGAGGAAAATTTTCCCCTATTATTTCAACAAATAAATTTTCTGTCCCTTTGTCTCTCTCTTCTCCTTCTGGGACCCCTATAATCCGAATGTTAGCATGCTTGATATTGTCCCAGAGTTCCCTAACACTGTTCTCATTCTGTGTAATTCTTTTCTCTCTTTTCTGTTCTGCTTGAGTGATTTCCTGTAATCTTTCATCTAGCTCGCTGATCCGTTCTTCTGCTTCCTCTACTCTGCTATTGCTATCTAGTGAATTTCTCGTTGTGAGTACTGTATTCTTCATTTCTGATTTTTAAAAAATATCTTCCAGTTCTTTGCTGATGTGCTCACTGTGTTCATCCATTCTTCTCCACATATCTGTGAGCATCCTCATGATATTTTGTTGGAATGCTTTGTAGAGTAGGTCACTAGTTTCTGTTTCACTTAGTCCTTTTTCTGGCATTTTGTACTGTTCCCTTGCCTGGAAAGTATTCCTTTGTCTCCTCATTATGCCTCTTTCTCTGTGCTATTTTCTTTGTATTATGTGAGCAAGCTATGTCTCCTGATCTTGGAGAAGTGGCCTTATGTATGAGATGCCTTATGAGGCCCAGCAGTGTGCTTCCCTCTCGTTACCACACCATAATAACTAGGAGTGACCTCTTTGTGGGCTACTCGTGTCCTTCTGCTGTAGCAGGGTTTCTCTCACTGCAGGTACCCAGGGAGTCTGATGTTTCCTTCCCTGGCCAGCTGTTTGTAAATCTGGTTTGGGAAGCCTCAGCACTGTTGGCTACAACATCTATCAGCACACTCTTATTGCAGTTGTCCTCTTAATTTGGTTGTACCCAGTGTAGCTAGTTGCTAGGCTCAGGGGCATACAGTAGTGATAGGCTTCAGGCCTACAAGGCTGATGTCAGTTCTCTTAGGAGTGCAGCTGAGTGGGGCTAGCCCTTGGCATGGGGGAACTCAATTGTTTCAGGCTTTGGGAGGTGGGGCTGATCATTTTTATGGCTATTTGTGAAGCACATGTCTTCTGATGCTGATAAGCCTCGCCCTCACAGGACCACATACACTGTCAACACAGTCCTGGTCCATGCACACTTCTCAACCACCTAGAGTGTACCCCAGCACCACACTGCAGACCCCCATCTCTTCCCCAATGCCCCCCATAGTTCACCTGGTCCCCACACAGGCCCTGTCCCACAGAGGCAGACACCCTTGCCTGCCTATAGAGGATCAAGGCACCCAGTCAATGCAGGCTGAAATATAGCCTGAGAGCTTGCTGTTAGGTGGGTCCAGTCCCTAGGGTGGATTACCTGCTCTGGCTGAACTGTGAACTGGATTAAGTCTGTGCTCTATTGGGCATGGCAGACCCCTGGGCTAACAGCCCAAAGGATGCACCTCAATGGCCCCCATTGATGTTCACTTCAGCACACCTGGACCAGCTCAGAACAATGGCCCCCACCAATGTCTCAGTCTCCAGAGAGGTCTCTCCTCTCACCAAGATGCACCAGCTGAGTCTCTTTTCACCAAAGGACTGTCAGCCTTCTCTCTGGTGATTTTAGGTTGCTGCAATGAGTGAGTTTGTGCTTGGGCCCGTCAAGACCCAGGTCTTTTTGGCTTTCACTTATAGCTTTTCTGGGGCTATCCTCACTGCCGTTAATAACCAGCAAAGTCAGACAGTAAGGCCCCTGTCTCAGTTGGGCTGAGTCTGAAGGATGCTTATAGCAGTATCACCCCTGCTCAGGACCTCACTCCTCCATGGTGGGCTGCGTACCTTAGAGAGGCTCCCACCTGGCCAGCTGAGAAGCTCCACTGCTCCCAAAGGTGAAATTTTTCCTCTCTGGCCAGAATTAGTGACTCTTCTGCCTTTGTCAGGACTGTCCTTTGTCATGGGGGTTCTTTTTATCCAGTTTTCAGTTTTAAATTCAGGGTAACGCTTCCAAAAATAGTTGTAACCTGGTTGTCTTCATGGGAGGAGACAAGTTCAATGTCTGCTCACACCGCCATCTTGACGAGATCGCCAACATCCACTTTAAATAACACATTAGACTAGATAGAATTAACAGTTATATATAGAACATTCTATCCAACTGAAGCAGAATACACATTCTTCTCAAGTGGAAATAAGTACTCTCCAGAAGAGATCATATGGTAGACCACAAAACAAGACAAAAATTTAAGAATATTGAAATAATATCAAGTGTTTTTTCTAACTACAGTGGAATGAAACTAGAAATCAATTACAAGAAGAGACTGAAAAAATCACAAATATGTGTAGACTAAATAACATACTACTGAATAACCAATGGGTCAAATAGATTGAAAGCAAATTGTAAAATGCCTTGAGACAAACAAAAATGGAAATACAGTATGCCAAAACTTATGGGACACAGTAAAAGCAGTTCTAAGAGGGAAGCTTATAATGATAAAAGCCTTCCTGAAGAAACAAGAAAATCTCAAGTAAACAACCTAAATTTATACCTTAAATAACTAGATAAAGAAGAACAAATAAAGCCCAAAGTTAGAAGGAATTAATAACAAACATCAGAGGAAAAATAAATAAGAGACTAAAAGGACATTAGAAAAGACCAATGAAACTAAAGTCTGGTTCTTCAAAAAAATCAACAAAACTGACAAACATTTAGCAAGACTCAAAAGAAAAAAAGAGAGGCTCAATAAATAAAGTTAGAAATAAAAGAGGATACATTACAACTGATGCCACAGAAATAAAAATATCATAGGAGACTGTAATAAACAATTGTATGTCAATAGATTGGATAGCCTCAAAGGAAATGGATAAATTCTTAGAAACAGAACTTTTAAGGCTAAATCATAAAGAAATAGAAATTTTGAACAGGCTAAATACTAGTAAGGAGATTGAATCAGTAAATTAAAAACTTCCTACAAACAAAAGGCAAAACTAGATTGCTGCACTAGTGAATTCTACCCAACATTCAAAGAAGAAGTGGTCCTTGTCTTTCTCAAACATTCTCAAAAAATAGGAAAAAGGACACTGCCAAACTCATTTTACAAGGCCAGCATTAGTCTGGTACCAAAGGCAGGCAAGGACTTGGCAAGGAAATGAAATTACAGGCCAATATCCCTAGTAAACCTAGAGGCAAAAACTGTCAACAAAATGTAGCAAACTGAATTCAACAATCCATTAAAAGAATCATATTCTGTAATCAAGAGGTATTTATTCTAGGGATGCGAGGATGGTTCAACATTTGAAAATTGATCAGTGTGATACACCACATTAATAAAATAAAGAATAAAAATCATATGACCATCTCAACAGATGCAGAAGAAGCACTGGTAAAATTCAACATCCACTTATAATAAAAACCCTCAACAAAGTGGGCATAGAAAGAACATATCTCAACATAATACAGGCCACATATGACAGTCCCACAGCTAATACCATAATTACAAATAAGAAACTAAGAACTTTTCCTCTAAGATCAGGATCAAGACAAAAATGCCCACTTTTGTTCAACATAGTATCAAAAGTCCTAGCCAGAGGAATCATGAAAGAATAATAAATACAAAGCATTGAAGCTGGAAAGAAAGAAGCAAATCTCTCACTATTTGAGATAAAATTATACAATGTAAAGAAAACCCCAAAGACTTCACCAAAAAACAGTTACAGCTAATAAAGGAATTCAATAAAATTTCAGGAAACAAATCAATATACAGAAATATGATGCATTTCTGTACACTAATAACAAACTATCAGAAATTTAAAAATTGATGTGATTTACAATTGTATCAAAAAGAATAAAATATCTAAGAATAAATCTAATAAGAGAGGTGAAAGTTATGTACAATGCAAACTATAGGACACTGATTAAAGGAACCAAGGAAGACATAAATAAACAGAAACATACTCCAAACTCAGGATTGGAAGAATTAATATTGTTAAAATATTCATACTACCCAAAGCAAGCTAAAAATTCAGTGAAATTACTATTAAAATTCCAATTCATTTTCACAGATATACAACAAATAATTCTAAAATGTGTATGGAACTACAAAAGACCCTGAAAAGCCAAAGCAATCTTCGGAAAGAAAAAAGTTGGAGGCCTCATGATCCTTGATGTCACACTATATTTTTAATATTGACATTAAAACATATAGATACATGAAGCACAATAGAAATCCCAGAAATAACCCACACATATTTGGTCAAATAATTTATAATAAAGGAAAGAATATACAACGGAGAAAGAAGAGTGTCTTCAATAAATGATGTTGGAAAAACTGGACAGCAGCTTGAAAAATAATGGAATAGGACAACTATCTTATACCACACACAAAAATTAACTCAAAGTGAATTAAAGACATGAATGTAAGATTCGAATCCATAAAACTCCTGGAAAGAAATGTAGGTGGTAAGCTCTTTAACGTGAGTCTTGACAATGAATTCTTGGATTTCATACCAAAGGCAAGAACAACAAAAGCAATAATAAGCAAGTAGGACTACATCAAACTATAAACCTTTTTCATAGCAAAGTATGTCATCAACAAGTGAAAAGAAAACTACTGAATGAGACAGAATATTTGCAAATTATGTATCTAATAAGTGGTTAATATCCAATAACCACTTTTTTGTATGAAAAATTCATACAATGGCAAAAAGAACAAAAAAATCTGATTTAAAAATGGGCAGAGGATAGTAGTAGACAGTTTTTCCAAGATATACTGATAACCAACCAGAACATGAAAGGTGCTGGGCTTCACCAGCATTAGGGGAATGAAAATCAAAACCACAATGAGATATTAGTTCACAACTGTTAGAATGTCCACTGTGGACAAACTCTGGCCCCCCCCTCCCCTCTGGTAATGGGTGAATCTAGCTAGAGAGCTATATAGTATTAAAATCTGTACAAAAATCCATGCTGTAATGTGAAGCAGTCATACCGGCCATCTTATGCCTCTGTTAAAATAATCTTGCAGCTCCACATTCATGGCTTAAATGCCGGCTGGACTGACCCACAACAAAAAAAGATAAAGAGTAACTCACTTTCACATTTTGCAGTTGCATTTCTTAGAGATCGAGTACAAAAATAGTGATTCCAGTCCTTTCCTCCCTCCACACATAGATAACATCAACCTTACAAGACTTGTTTGATGTATAACCAAACAGCTCTTGTTTATGTTATGTTTGAAGTATATGACTATTAAATTGTAAACCCTTTCCTGCCTGAATACTGGTTTGTTATAAAGTTTAAAAGTGCACTCAGATCTGTAGACCTTGGAGCAGTTCCTCAGAACACTCAGTTGGACTATTTGTGGGACTCAAGTCCCTCACTTTATCAAATAAAATCCTTCATTTAACATTTACCTAAATTCTATTTCAGTCAACAAATTGGCAACCATAAAGGGACTCACTGAGACTGCATGAGACCACCTGGAGTTTCTAGAGAACCCAGTATCATGGTACCAGGAGGGCCCTTTGAGCTCACCTGGCTCCCTGAAGCTCCAGCTGTGGCAGGATGAGTCTTTCCTTCGTTCCAGATTTCATGATTGGTGATTGAACAGCCTGAGTTTATTTGATAATTATTTTATGTGTGTCCAGATGGGACACGAAAAGTTCTCTGTGTTTGCAGAGAATAAGATTCCAATCTTGATGCTCAGGTTTTCTGGCCTTTTGAGCGAAGAAAACTAAGGAGAATATCTAGTGGTTCAAGTCAGAATTTTCTGTTATTTGCACCCTTGACAACTGACAACAGGTTCAGTTAGTGCTAAACCTGAATGGGAAATAAACATCAAAAACTAGAAACTGTGGGACATCTGATGGGCATCACTCAGCTAGAACTTCAGCAAATACACTTATGCAGCAAATACTTGAAAATGGAACTCCTTAATATTATTACCAAAGGAGATCTCAATCTAAAATGGCCAAAATTGGGCAATTTCAATTTACCCAAACTAGTGCATTTGTGCACACAATTGGAGAAAGATGGCTATAAAATTAAACTGCCAATGGGAAGCCTATGTTAATTTTTGAAATTTCTAAATGAAACCTATAATCCTTTACCGCTTCTTTAAAAGAAAATAATTAAGTGAAAGAAGTGCCAAATTGGAGAATGCAGCAACAACCACACTAGCAAAAATGAAACCAAATCTGCTGCTCCTCTGTCTTCTCTTCCAGAGCTCGCCTACTTCAATCCCTGTGAAGTCCTTGATCTAAAACCAAGCAAATGGAAATGCGTAAATTTTTCAGACAGTTTGGAGTTATAATGGCCATACCAGGGAGCCTTTGTTTCTGATAAGTCCACTTTAAGGGTCACCCCATAAATGTGTATTCAAAACCTCTCAGAGATAATGGAATGCATTCTTTTGTTGTTATTCAGAAACTTCTAAAAGATAAAATGACTTCAAAAACATATCTAGAAAGGATCCTGATGGTAAAAAGAAAAGAATCTTTGGCCATCTGAGCAAGTAACATTAATTTAGTCCATCTGTGAGAAACACAGTTTGGATTAAGCCATCCTTTTCAGTTTATACCTGAGACATAGCTAAACTTTTTAAAGATGTCTGTTTGTGTCTATCTGCATGTCTATATGTATATATCTCTATATATTTTCATACCTGTGGGTGGTTAATTTCTAAAAGAGTGTATTTAATTGGCTTAAAGTAAGCATTTATATATGTTATTTCTAAGTGTAGTAGAAACTAACCCAAATATCTTTCAAGTTAACATGATATAAAATAATCTTTGGTAAATGAAAGCTTATTTAGTTTGTCGGTTTGAATTAAACATGTTTTCAAAGTTAGCGTTGCAGATAATACAGACATCTCTATTGCAAAATTTGCCAGAAAACAATAATAAAGCTGATTTTGTCTAATGTCTCATAAAGGTTTTGTAGACAATTTAAGTATAATTACTGCAAATAAGTAACTTAAATAGACGTGAAAAGGATAAAGGCTTTTGGTGACATTTTTTAACAAAAATAATGTTATGGTATATGTACCTAAAGCAATTTCAAAACATTTTGATAACTTGAGACTTTAGAGTTTTGCTAAATGAAGTTAAATGATAAAAAATTTACTGAGCATCTAGCTCATTTCCACATAAGACAAAATATTAGAATTAATTACTAAGCATAATCTACCTTTGGCTTCTTATTTCAGAGAAACAGGAAAATACCTGGGTTTATTAATAAACATGACTTGTGCCACATCAAAAAATATTCCATGAGAAGTGCATGTTTCTGACAATCTGTATAGAAATAAAGTAAATATATGTTTTTGATAAAGAAAGTCTAAGTAATGGAGATATATTTCTTTATTTTGTTAAATAGTATAAACTTGCCCTAATGTGTTACAAACAGAAGAAGTTATGGGACAAATTGTGAATTAAGAAAAGTGATAAGTTTGTGGAAGAAAACCCTGAAGAGTGTTTTGTGTGTTAAGTTGGCTAAGATTAAAATAAATGTAATTAAGTAGATATGTTTTAATATCATGAGTAAACAGATACAATTTAGAATTTGTTTTCTTTTTCTTAAAGGGATAATTCTTTTGGAATTTTATTCTGCTCTTGATAAGTAGATTATAGAAAGCTCTCTCTTTTTTTTTTAAGCTTTGAGTTGTCCACCAAAATTGCAAGGATTTTAAATTTCCCAAGTTAAAGTTTTTCTTACAACTGTTTAAATTTCTGTATTTGTCTGAAAATCTTTTATTGTCACTTTGATTAAATAATTTTTTTTATATCTATGATTCTATTTGAGCAAATGTTCTAAAAATGTTTGATGTTTTTGACAAAATTCCCAAAGTTTGAATTCAAAATAAAGTATTTTATTCTTTTGACATAAATCTAACTTTGACAACTTCCAGCAGGTCGCAAGAACTTCTCAAAGAATTTGGTCTCTCTTCTTATAAAAGGGAAATGTGAAATTATTTAATCATTAAAATTTAATGTTTGGTTCATTAAATTACATGGGAAGCAATGTCAAATGGGTGATGCTAGGCCTTCTTGATGGACATTCCTACATGCATATATTATTAATATGTTTTAGAAATTATATGAAATTTAAAAAATTTTTAATATGTCCTGGTATGTTATCACACTTACAATTCATATTACTTTAAAATGCCATTTGTCACAGAAATAAACAAATTTCCTTGCCAATTGCTTTATAACACTGTCTTTTGTCATCTACCAATAATTATTGTTCTACTGTGATGCTTTTGTAAATATCTTTCATCCTCAGACAGATTCATGGCAAAGACTTTGACACTTACTCTGGAATGAGGGTTTCTAATAAACTTTCATATCCTAAAACTGAACTGGGTAAGAAACTACAGAAATGTGAGGAGAAACTAATGGCTTCATAGACTGCTAACAAAAGAAAAATTGAGGGGATATTTTAGGACTGACTAGATACTGCAGGAATTCATGCCTAACTCTTCACTCATTGCTCAACTTTTATATATATATAATTTTATGAAAAGTTATAAAATATATGTATTATATATAATAAATAATATAAATATATATAGTATATAATAACTATAGGTATTATATATAATAAATAATATAAATATATATAGTTATATAACTATATGTATTATATATAGTTATATATATGTTATATATTTATATTATTTATTATATATAAATATGTAAAATATAAAAATATATAAAATATTTATATGATATATATTTATATATGCCAAATGTATATATTTTTTATATATACATATATATCAAATTTGTCTGACCAATCAGATTTGACTGAATGGACACCAGAAGGAAAAACAGAAGCCTTAAATTCTTTAAGGTCCATCTTATCTAAGACATCAGCTCTAGGTCATCCTAATTTTAACTCACTATTTTTTTCTTTGTTCCTGAAGAGAAAGGAAATCTTTTAGGTGTATTAACTAAAAAACATAGTGATCAACATTGACCTATAGGACATTATAGTCAGCAATTAGACTTTTTAGCAAAAGGACTTCTACCATGTGTGAGGGCTATTTCAGTAGCAGCTCTCATGTAAGGCTACTGAACAAATGGTGATGGGTTTCATTTAACTATTTATGTCTCACATTCAGTTGAATCTATTCAAAATTGTCATCATACTTAACACCATTCTGTAAGCCAGTTAACATTTTATGAAATTCTGTTGCTTTCTTCAGCTAATATTACCTTAGCCCAATGTAGTACTCTTAAACCTGCAACTGTGCTTTCCAGCACTAGAGAAGGAAAATAACATGACTGTTGATAATATCGATCTAATTTGACTTACAGATGGGTCTTACTTAAAGGTTGAGACAACAATGGCCTCAGTAGACAGATCTTATTTACCAGACATAAAGTCAGCACACCAAGATGAATCAATTGCTTTAAGTGGAGATTTTCAATTGGCTAAAGCCTAGGTAGCAAATATTTTTACTGATTGTAGATATACATTTGAAGTAGCCCATGCTTTTGGCATGCTCAGGAAATGTAAGTGTCTTTTTTTTTATCCTTTACTGTGCATCATATTAAAAATTGGAAACAAGTGGCTTCTTTTTACTCCCTAAAGAACTGGCAATAATAAAAGTATAAGGTCACTCCAAGGTGACCACCCTAGACACTAAAGGAAACAATATGCAGTTCAGGCAGCTAAGGAAACTGCCTCACAAATCATGATTCCACAAACTTTGATATATTCCTTATCCTTTTCTAACTCAACTGAGGCTTAGTTTCATTTTAAGAAGACTGCACAGAAAAAGCAAAACAAATGTGGATCCAAAACAGGGAGTACTTTGTTTCTCACAGGATCCTGTGAATTAGACCTAATCAACACCTCATGATTTCTTTGGAAGCTGAACTTCCATTTCTACAGTGTATCTATTATTTGACTCATTGGGCCCCAGAAAAAAAAAAGATCTCTTGGGGAAAACTTTACTTTTGGAAAACCTCTTTTCCCATAGCACAGAAAGTATATTCTAAATTTTTAATCTGCCCTAAACATAACAGAGAAAGCCCCTGTATAGTTCAAAGGGAGTTTTTCTTTTGCCAGTGGGAACATTTGAAATTTTGCAGATGGATTATATCCAAATTCTTCCCTCCCAAGGTTATCAATACATACTTGTTATGTTTTCTATGTTTTCATATTGAGTTGAGGCTTTCCCCTCCAGAAGATCAGTGGCTTTAACAGTAGACAAATTGTTAGTAGAAAAAAATTCCTGTTTGGGGAATTTCTACTGAATTATACTGTGACTAGGGACCTCATTTCACTGAAAAAACTAAATATATTTGTGACATTTGGCCAATAATGCAGCACTTTCACTGTGTTTGTCATCTCCAGTCCTTAGGATTAATGGAAAGAATTAATGGCATTATCAAAATAATTGGCAAAATTTCCAGAAGTATTTAGTCACTCATCGACAAAAGCTCTTCTGCTAGTACTCCTCAATCTTAGTTCTAGATCCTTTGGTAAATCTTGTCTGTCTTGCTTTGGTTAATAATAGGCCAACCTATGCAAATAAGAGAGAAAATGTTTGAACCAACTTTGCTCAAAAGAGATATCTTGCACTATGGCTGAAGTCTTACTAGTGCACTAAAAAATAAATAAATGATTAGTACCAGTTCTTTTTACAGAGAACTCCCAGGAGATGCATACTTTATGGATCATGGATTTTGTTTATTGGAAGAGATACCAAGTTAAAGACCCTTTGCAGCCCCATTAGAATGGACCATACCAGGTACCCTTAACCAATCCATATGCTGCAAAATTAAAAAGCATAAACCTATGTATTCGCATTTCTCATTTTAAAAAGACCCCTCCTCCTGAGGGGACTTCAATGTCTGTTACTAGTACCAACTTCAACTGGTGAAGACAAGTACTACCAAACCAGGATGAGAAGAAGCTGACACCAGATGTGGACAGCTCTCCTAGGAGTCCAGACCACTCTAGTAATTAAGGAACAATATGCATTATTTTTAATTCTTACTAGAGTCCCTTACTTTTGTCACAGCACTTGTCTTTCCAAGCCACTGAAATTCTTAGGCACTAACTACTGGTCTTGGGGAGATGTCATCACTTTGAATCCAGTGAACAGTGAGCCCAGAAATCAAATACTCATGTGTAACTCTAAATCTCAAAGTATAAGATCTATCTCACATGAACCTGTTCTAAAGCTTCAAATTAATTCTGAGTTCACAGGATACTTCTATATGTAGAATAGATAAATTCTAGAGAAATTCTTCCAGGGGACATTTTTGGAAGAAAAAAATTACAAAAATTGCATTCACAATTGTAATTTGATTTTATTAATTATTATCTTATTCCAATGTTGTTCTAGATGTTGAAGAAGGAAACAACAGAACAAAGCCTGGATCATGTTAGCTAGGAAGGTAGAAGTGATCCAGAATACATTTTTAGTGAATGACTTGTAAGATAAATAACGGAATGAGAGGTACCCCACCATGTCAGAGGAAAACCGTAAGAGCACCTCACTGGTCATGAATGCTACTGTAGGTTGAGGATGACAGAAAAGGGGGATTGTGAACAAGCTTTTGGGACACATCTCCCTAGTCCAACAGGTGAATCCAGCAAGTGAGCCTCATAGGCTCAAATTCGGTACAGAGATCCATGCCGTATTGTGAAACAGCCATTCAGGCCATCCTAAGCCCATGTAAGAATGACCTTGCAACCCCTTATCTCACAACTGAAGATACCAGCTGGACAGATCCACAATAGGAGAGATAAAGCATACCTCACTCTGACATTTCTCAGCTGCATTTCTTATATTTTGAGAAAAAATCAGTGACCATGTTCCTTACCTCCCTCCACATGTAGATAACACCAATATTACAAGCCCTGTTTAACATATAACCAAAAAGCTCTTGTCTATATTATCTTTCATGTATCTATTGGATATTTAAGCCCTTTCCTGAATGTACACTGATTTGTTAAAAAGTATAAAACTGCACTCATATCTGTAGGCCTCAGAACAGTTCCTCAGAATATTCTGTTGAACTATTTCCTGCAACTTGAATTCCTCACTATGATTATCAAATAAACTACTCCTTTTAACCTTTACCTAGACTCTTTATGTCAGTCGACATTATTTTCAAAAAGACAAGAGGTGGGTGTTGATGAAGATGTGGAGAAGAGGGAATCCTCATGTACTGTTTATGGGAATGTAAATTGGTGCAGCCAGTTTGGAAAACAATATGGAATATCCTCAAAAGATGCACAATAGAATTATTTTGTGATCCAGCAATTACACTTCTGGGTATTTATCCAAAGAAAATAAAGACACTAACTCAAAAAAAATATTTGCCCTAATTTTCATTTCAGTTAGATATGGAAACAATGTAAGTGTCCAGTGACATATGAATGGATAAAGAAAATATGGTGCATTAACAATGGGATATTATTCAATCATAAATAAATGAAATCTTTCCATTTGCAACAACATGGATGGATCTCAAGGGCATTATGCCAAGTGAAATAAGTCAGACAGAAAAAGACAAATACGATATGATCTCAATTATATATGGAATAAAAAATTGCATAGATACAGAGAACAGATTGTTGCTAGAGGCAGTATGTGTGTGGGTGTGGGTAAAATGGGTGAAGGGATTGCAACGTACAATGATCATTGATACACTGCATTTTCAAGGAAATATTTGGGAAAAATATCTACTCTTAAATAATAATCTTAAGTAAGGTTCTTAAGAAAATTCTTACCAATTTATATATTTTGTTGAGGTTTTAAAAATAACACCATAAATGGTGATTATATGAGTGTCATCTAGAGTGGAAGACATACCAAAGAAATACAGTATTGTTAATAATATTATGTGGTTTAAAGAAAAATCAACTCTAAAGATTTAGAGTACTTTTATAAATAGTATATATTTTGGGAAAATCTTTATCTGCAATTTTCAAAATAATTGTGTAGAAGCTATACAGTGCAAAAGTTAATTGAAAATTATTTGCTCTTGATTATTTTTCTGTAAAAATGTATGGATGCCAATACATATATTGAATTAACTTATTAAAATTCTGTAAGAAAATGCCCTCTATCCTCTTAGAATTATACATAATACTTAATTCACTCATAATATCTTCCCATATATTACTCAGAACTTAGCGTTATAAGAGATAATATGCATGCATTACAATACATATTTGCAAAAATTATTGACCAAAACAAAGTACATGGGAAAAATATGTGTAAAAATTTCTACATTTTTAATTGTGGTAAAATATGTGTAACCTAAAAGTTAATATTTTAACCATTTTCAGAAATTTCTTTCTCTTTATACATTTAAAAATATAATAATTACTTCCAAATATTGTGATTACTTGAAAGTTATCACTTATGATACAATTATAGATTATTATTGTTTCTTCTGAATATGTTTATGTATTTTTATTTCTATTTATCATGAATTACTTTTAAAATGAGGAAAAAATAGATTTGTATAATTCTGATAAATTTTAATATTTTTAAGCAGAGAAATACCTCCCCTTCTCTGAGATCCCCTCATATCTTTTCTCAGGTTCCATCCCCATTCTAGCTCCTTCAAAGAACAGTATTGTTCCCAAATGCAGCCCAGTTCCTTGTATAATAAAATAGAAGTATATAGGAACTGAATAATTGTTTATTATATTATACTTAAGCATCAAGTAATGATGTAGTATGTAATACATATAAATCCTATCAATAAGGATAAATAAACAATTCAAAAAAGAAAATATCTATGTGAAGCCATCAGAGAGTGAATAAAGTTGTGATGAACTGCTAGGCCAAATCCAGAAGAGGTAAAAACCTTGAGATGTAAGCTATTTTTCTAGTGTGAGACAAATTTCCACACTTAGAGAAGAGTCAATGACCCTGCATTTTTAATAAAATTTGCAGTATGGTTTCAATGGTAAATTCATTAATTTTAGGAAGAATGAACATCAATTCTCCCAAAATTCTTCCAAAAAGTTGAAGGGGATGAAACATTTTCTAACTTTTTCGGTGGATCCAGACAAAGACACCACAAAAAATGAAAAATACAGACCAATACCTCTAATATTTATGAGTGAAAACAATTCTCAACAAAATACTAGCAAACCAAGTTGAACAGCACATTTAAAAGATAGACATCGTTGCCAAGTGTGATTTATTCCTATAATGCAAGTACGGTTCACATATGAAAAACAATCAATGTAGGAGTAGAATTAACTGAAGGAAGAAAAGAATGATAATGTCAATTGCTGCAAAAATATGTAAATAATTCAGCATGATTTCATAATAAAAAAACTGAACAAACTAGTAATAGAAGAAAACAACTTGATAAACTCTATATAGAAAAAACGCTCTGCTAAAATCATACTTAACAGTCTAAGATGGAAAGCTTTTCCTCTAAGACCATGAAAAGACAAAGATGCCCATTTTGTCACTTGTGTTCAACATTTCATTGTAAGGATTAGTCAGAGAATTAGGCAAGAAAAGAAATAAAATACATCCAAGTTGAAAAGAGAGAAGTAAAATGATCTCTGTTCACACATAAAATGGCTTTAAGTATTCCACAAATATAATATTGAACTAATAAATGAATTCAGCAAAGTTGTAGTGTAAAAATAACATATTTCTCTGCAGAAAAGTGAATTATCGTAAGGGTAATACAACACTTTCATTTACAATATCATCAATCAGACTAGACTACATCAGAATAAACACAGTTAAGGATATGAAAAACTGGTATAGTAAAAACTACAAAACATTGATTAGGCAATTTAAAGAAGATGCAAGTAAATGGGAAAACATCCTGTGTTGATGTATTGGATGGTGTGTTACACATTAAAAGTCAGTACTACTTAAAATGATCTACAGAATTAATGCAATTCCTATCAAAATTCCAATGGCATTTTTGCATAAATAGAAAAATCTATCCTAAAGTTTACATGTAATTTATATGGAATGACAAGAGACCCTAAGAAACAAAATTAATCTTGAAAATTAACAAAGTGGGAGGTCTCACACTTTATGATTTCGAAATCCATACAAAGCTACAGTAATCAAAATACCAAGGTATGTGAAAAAGACAGGCATATAGACCAATGAAATAAAGTAAGATCCCTAGAAATAAATCATTACTTATATGATATAATGATTTTCAACATGGTACCAAGACCATTCAGTGGGGAAAGGACAGTTTTTTTGGAAACATATTCCTAGGAATACTGGATATCTACATAAAAAACAAAGTTAGATATTTACATTATATATACAAAAACTAACAAAATAGATCAAAAGTGTATGTGGAAGAACTAAAACTATAATGATTAGAAGAAAATATAGGGAGAAGCTTCATGAGATTGGATTTGGCAATCATTTCTTGAATATGATGCCAAAAGAAGCAAATACAAATGTTACTCATCAAAGCCAAAAACTTTATTCAGCAAAGGACATGAACAATAGAGCAAAAAGGCAACCTACATAAGGGGAGAGAATATTTGCTAATCATATAATAGATAAAGGGTTAATATTCAGAACACATACAAACTGCTTCAACATAATGACAACAACAAAATCAACTTGATTAAAAACTAGGCAAAAGAGCTGAATAGGTATTTCTCCAAATACCATATACAAATGGACTAAAGCATGTGAAAGATGCTCAATATAAGTATCTGTTGGGGAAATATAAGCCACAATCACAATGAGATACCACTCACTTTTAAAAGGTGGCCATTATCCAAAGGAAGAAAAAATCAGCTATTGGCTAGGCTATAGAGAAAGTGGATCCCTTGTGCACTTATACTGGATATATAAGATGGTGAAGCACTGTGGAAAATAGTATGATACCTCCTCAAAAAATTAAAAATAGAACTACCATATGATGCAGCAATCCCAATTTAAGATGCATATCCTAAAGAATTAAAAGTGGGGACTTGAATAGATATATGTATATGCGTTTATAGCTGTATAGTTCTCAGCTACCAAAAGTGTAAGCAACTCAAGTATTCATAAATGGATTAAAGGATAAACGAAATGTAGTATACACATAAAACGAAATATTATGCAATAGTAAAAAGGAGGTAAATTTTGACACATGCTACACATAGATGAACCTTGGGGACATTATGCTAAGTGAAAAAAGTTAGTCATAAAGGACAAATCCTGTATATCTCCACTAATATAAAGTACGTAGGGTAGTTGAATGCATAGAGACAGAGTAGAATGGCCATGTATATCCATTTGCTTTACCAAAAGTTGGTTAATATAGTATTTTGTCCTTTGTGTCTGAACTTCTTTTGATCAATATTGAGATTTATTCATACTGGTACGTGTAAACTATAGTTTGTTTTCACTTTGTGGAGTTATGTTGTATTGCATGAAATACAAAATTTATTTCTCCATTCTACCATATCTCTCATCCGTTGTTAATGATGCTGCTATTTCCAACTTGGGACTATTATTAATAATGTTGCTATTATCATTTTTTAAACCTATCTCTTGGTGTTCATGTATCTTGGTATATTTCAATTGTGTGTGCCCAGGAGTTGAATTGTTGGACCAATTGAGATATATAATTTAACATTGTACATAATGGCAAACTTCTTTTCAAAGTGCTGAATAATTAAATTATATTCCTTATGAAATCAAAGCTTTTGATGTCAAGTTTGTGTGCCTGATATGCAGTAAGCCAATCACTGCGACATTGGTGATGGAGATGGACCAAGGTTTATTTCAGTTTGCCAAAATGAGAAGGCAGGAGGAGAGGTTCTCTCAAATCTGTGTTAACAAGAGACAAAAGCAGAGGGGTTTATAGTGCTAAGGGGCTTTGAAGAAGAAGTTTCAGAGAAACAAAGGGGGTAATCTGTTTTTCTTTCATGCCTCATAAGCCCTTGAAGAATCTGACTTCCGGATATCAACTGCAGCTTTGGGGCTTGTTATCTGGTGATGTAACTTCCCTGAAGGCATTCTCTTTCTTCTGTAAAACAAGCTCATAAATCCTTGTGACTTTTGAGTCACTCATCAACAAGAAAACAGGAAACTGATGACACTAACATCTTTTCATAAGAAGGCGGAATTGCAATCTTATTGGTTATTTACAGTAACCCTCAGGTACTTGGCTTCAACGCCCACTGTCTTTTTTCTCTTCCTCCTTCTTGTAGGAAATGTGGTGTTGATCATTCTGTTTTCTGCTGAAATGCAACAAAGATGGGGAAACTGAGGAATGAAAATTTTCAAACTGAGATTGAAAATAATCTCAGACATCAGGTTATATTTTGCATTTTTCATTATTAGAATTTTTCTCCCTGTTCAACCATTTTAGAATAATATCTAAAGGCACTTTTACCATCAAATATCTGGCCAGAAGGATAAGAAATGTAGACAACCCAAATTTTAATAGTCCCTGAAGAATAGATCTACTGCCTTACAGAATCCAAGAGAACACTCCTGAACATCAGTCTAGATGTTATAAACCAGAATTACCAAGAAGTCCACATGGTCATGAACTGAATAAGGTTTGAGGTGACATACAATGTCTAGAAAGATTACTTGCATTTGCCAACATCTAAGAAATTCTAATAATCCAATTGTCCTTCCAGGCTTGGTGCTCAGAGTCAACAAGGAAACTTGATAGCCAGTTTACAGATAGAAAACAAAAACCTCAAAGACAATTTACAGATCTAGAATTTAATACCATAAGTACATGTTGTAGTTTCTACTGAAATATATTTTTTATTTCTAAAGTCACCTTCATTTTTACCAATCATAGCCTAATTAAGCCTAATTGATTGGCTTGGCTCCATTATTTACATAGGTATAGAAAGAATAGCAATTGATCATCTAGGCTCTTTTAATTCTGCTTTGCTAGAACATTTTATAAATAATCTCAGAATGAATTTTAAAAGCCTCTTGAGGCCAGACCTACCTAAGGACTTGTCATCAGACTGCCAACCTATAGTTTTAGGTGAATTCCTCTCTTCTCTTGGAGTTTGCCAAAATAGCCTGAGGTTCTTTGCAACTGCCAAGGAAGTGACCTTCTTTACTCACCTGATAAGTATTCTGGGAACCCGTTAAGCAAGGTACCAGGCCAATATTTCTAAGTGGCTTTATTTCATAAAGCCAACCTTTCTTCCTCAGGTCATATCTGCGTTCTATGAATGTTTCTCTTAAATATAACATTACAGTCAAAGCTTTAGTAATATAATCAATACTTCCTATTGTGTCCTTTTATAAGGAAAACAGTTTCTTATTGAAACTATGCAAACAACTATATTGCCATGAAAACAGTACTCACTCACTAAGAGTTTCCAAATTCTGGAATGACCAGGTAGGGAGAAAAAGGTAAAATATTTCAATTCTGCTTGCAAAAGTATAATTTACCAAATAGCTGTAAGTCATAATTACCTTTAGAGGAAAGAGAAAAAGTTTTCCTTATATCTGAAAAACTGAAACGTTAAAAAATAAGCAATATTTTAAATGAAAAGTAATAAAAGTTATAGTTATCCTTAGTTCCTTTAATCCTATGTAACAAACTCTTTATCTTGATCTTCTTTTAGCAGTTTCATGAAGTCATCCATTTTTCCACCAGAGTTCCATAATTTCTTAACCAGTTCAGTTTTATGAGCTGGAAGTTTGTCAGAAAACTATATTCTAGAGTAAGTGTCAGAGTCCTTTCCACAAATCTCTCTGAAGAAACATTTGCAAAAGCATCAGAGGAAAACAATAACTGCCTATACAAGACAAAAATACCAACTAACAAAGATATTTGGTTATTTTTTGTGACATATGACTCATTAAGATAACTAGAATTATGACTGATAACCAAGATAGATCAGAATTTTAGGGATGTTATATAATTTTTAAAACACCGATTTCGGGGCTGGCCCCGTGGCCGAGTGGTTAAGTTTGTGTGCTCCGCTGCAGGTAGCCCAGTGTTTTGTTGGTTAGAATCCTGGGTGCGGACATGGCACTGCTCATCAAACCACGCTGAGGCGGTGTCCCACATGCCACAACTAGAAGGACCCACAATGAAGAACATACAACTATGTACTGGGGGTCTTTGTGGAGAAAAAGGAAAAATAAATAAAATCTTAAAAAACAACAACAACAACAAAAAAAACACTGATTTCAACATTTACCCTGAAAATATAATTAGTCCCTATGAAACAATGCTTACTTATCCGTTTAACTGTGGCGACAAAGGTTTTCATGTGAATTCAGAAAATTAAGTAGCTGTAAGAAAAACTTTAGTGCCTGTGATTAAAAACTTGATAAAAACAATACAGGAATTTAATTTGATAAAACAAAATCTCTACCCTCTGGTCAACTATTCAAAGAAAAAATATTTCATAATCTCTATCAAGAGCTGAGTAAAACTTCAAGAAACTTATCATCTAAGAAAGGGAAAACAAATTCTAATTCTGTACCAGCTTACTTTTGATATTAGAATTTATTCACATAATTGAATTCTTGTTATCCTTGGCCAACTTGGACCGGGTACAAAATTTTTTCTCAGAGTTTTTCTTTCATAAATCCTCTACTACTTTTATTTTTTAACAAACCAACATATCTTTATTTCTTATACCTTCTTTACTGAAAACATACATCTTATTTTTTGGTAACTCAGGACATACTTATTTCAATCAAACCAACAAACTTAAACAAGATGTCATCACCAAAGATTATTTCATATCATGTTAACTTGAAAGACATTTGGGTTAGCTTCTGCTACACTTAGAAATAATTTATATAATCATTGACTTTAAGCCAATTAAATAGAGTTCTTAATTTTGGCCATACCACCCAGAGGCAGAAAAATATCTCACATTGTACATGCTAGGGCAACCTATTGACTTCCTTTAGCGTGTTTAATTAACATTGTCTGAAGGAAAGATTTATAAGCTGTTTTACAATATAAGTATTGGGGGAATGTTTCCCCCAGTGGGATGCAGTACCAATCCCCACAATATGACTTATAATGCAATCATGCAAAAGAGATATAATCACTTAATTTCATGAGCTCTTATACCTGTAATCATAACTTTCATTAGGCCTTTACCAACATGTCTTTGTCTTATAATATTGGTTAGGGAAAGCATTCCCAGTCTATTTTGCCTATTTCCAAAATACATTCAGGTAACATTGATAAAGAGGTTACTCTTTATACAAAATAAACTCAAAAATTCCAACCTTTATAATCTTATCCACACATATTTTTTCATTTTTTTCAAATTAATTGTAGCCTAAGCAAGGGTCTTAATGCTAGTTTTTATTTTTTGTATTTCCTATTTTAATTTGGTCTTTTCATAGGTATCAATAAAACAATTGTAAGAAGGACTCTTTAAAATATTTTTCTAATTTAGAATTTTTTCCCCAATTTAAAGATCCATCACATAGCCATTTTCTCTGGAGCCTAAAGAATATTGTGGTCATATTGTATTATAAAATAATATCATCTTTTTCGTTTTCAATGGGCTCATTGCTCAAAGTCACCCAATTTTGCCAATTGTAGCCCAGGGGCCTATGGGTGAGGATTGAATAGTGTTCCCCACAGTTGACACACACAAGACAAACATACCTACACAAACACAAAATTCAACTCCGTGCAGGACAAAAACAAATGGTGAAGTGCAACAATCCCCTAGATCTCTCTCAAATAGGTAGCTCTCCTTTCAAATGATGCAAAAAACAAATGAAGAGACAGAGAATTGATGACCATGCATGTATTAGAGATTCACCAGAAAATGCAAAACTGACTCCCACAGGACAAAACAGAAAAGGAAGTCCAAAACCCCTATACATCTCTCCCAAATGAGGGTCCCTCCTTTCAAATTACACAAAATGCAAATGGAAAGAAAGGGAGTTCATCACTCTAAGTGTCTTGGTGACTCACCTGGCAAAATTGAAAGTATTCATATATAAGACAAACACATCCTCACAAGGACAAAACCCAGCTCCAGACAAATGAAAAGCTGAAAGTACACCAAAGTCCAGTGGATTTCTCCAGTCCAAGTGAGCACTGCACAGAGGGCAGCCAATGCTGCAAGGAAGCAGGGAGCAGGAGGGGAAATCCCCAGGGCAAAGATGCCTGGCAGCTACTAGGAACAACCAATCACTTGAAAGCTCACCAGGGTTGTCCAGCCACAGGAACAAGACTCCTGGCTGGTTAAGCAAAATTTATACCTAACCTCTTCATCTCAAGTTTGTCTGCCTAATCCTCAGTGAGCCAATTTCTGACACACTTGTGCTTGGAGATGGAGGAAGGTTTATTTGAATTTCCCAAAATAAGAAGGCAGGAGGATAGGTTCTCTCAAATGTCCCTTAAAAATGGAAGAAAGCAAGGAGGTTTATAGATCTAAAGGGCTAGGAAGGAGAAGTTTCAGAGAAACAAAGGGGTGATCCATGTTTCTTTCACTCTCAATAAGTCCTTGAGCAATTTGACTTCTGGATATAAACAGGAGTTTGGGGGCTGTTTATCTCATAATTGTAGCTTTCCTGAGGCATTCTCTTCTGTAACAAAAGATCATAAATCCTTGTGACATTTGAGTCATCCTTCTTATTAAACAAGAAAACAGCAAACTAACAATATTATCTTCTTTTCATAACCATGTGCAAAAGTAATCTTATTGAATAATTACATTAACTATGAGGTAAACAGCTTCACTTACAGCAGCAGTATATGAAAGTTCTCATGCTCTGAAACCTTACCAATACTTGTTATTTTCAATCATTTTTACTTTAGCAATTTTGGAGTGTATGGTAGATCATTATAATTTTAATTTGCATTTCCTGATTAGTAATGAGGTTGAAAATTTTTTTCTAAGCTTATTGGCCATCTTCTACTTCTTTTTTTGAAGTGCCCTTTTAAAAAATTTATTTAATAAAGTCCTTAATATATTCTGGATACCAACCAATTGTGTTAGTAAGGGTGTTGTAAACATACTTTTCTATTCTTAATGGTATCCATCAATTGGGAAATACTAATTTTAATGAAGTCACAATTTTAGCAAATTGGAGACTCACTTGGCAAAAGCAAAGATTCTTGACTTCTGTATGTTGTCTAAGAAAACTGCTTGTACTGAGATCATCTAGCTATTCCACTACATTATCTTCTAGAATTTGTGTGCTGCCCTTTTACTTATATTCAATGTAGAACTTACTTTTGTAGTGATGCGAAGTTGGTACTGTTTACTTTTTTAATCTGGTTATCTAATTTTCCCAGGACAGCTTATTAAAAAAGCTATCCTTTCCCCACTGGTCTGCAGTTCTCATTGGCAACAAGTATCCATACATGTGTAAGTGGGATTGGTGGCTCTTAAAATCATTTACCCAAGTCTATTTTCAATATTTGTTTTGATGGCAAATTGCCTTTATAACGGCATTTATAATTAAAACTTACATCTGGAAAAATAAATCTTTTCACTTTGATCATCTTCTATACTGCTTTATCTATGTCTAGCCATTTGTGTTATTGTATTAGGATCAGCTTGTCATGTTTCATGAAAATAACTTGTTAGAGGAGATCTCATCAAGATGGTGGTGTAAGCTGACTCTGAACTCATCTCCTCCCATGAACACAACCAGGTTACAACTATTTTTGGAAAAATTACCCTGGATAGAAAACTGAAAACTGGGTAAAAAGAACCCCCACGAAAAGGGACAGTTGTGACTAAGGAGCAAGAGGAAGAAATTCCTGCTGGGGAGAAAAAATCTACTTTGGGAGCAGCAGACCTTATCAGCTGGCCAGGTGGGACCCTCGCTAAGGAACACAGCCCTCCCTGGAGGGGTGAGGTCTGAAGCGGGAGCCTCTACTGCTATAAGCATCTTTCAGACTCAGCCCAACTGAGGTGGAGGTCTTACTGTCTGGCTTTGCTGGCTATCAACTACAGCGAGGATACCCGCAGAAAATCTATCGGCCAAAAGCTGAAAAGACCTTGGTCTTAAAGGGCCCACACACCAACTCATCCATCTCAGCAAACTAAAATCAGCAAAGAGAAGGCTGATAGTCCTTTCGTGAAAAGAGACTCACCTGGTGGGCTTTGGGGGCATCTCAGTGAGAGGAGGGACCTCTCCAGAGACTGAGACATTGGTGCGGGCCGTTGTTCTGACCTGGTCCAGGAGTGCTGACATAGAACATTGTGGATGTCATTGAGATCCTTCCCCTGGCCTGTTAGCCCAGGGGTCCACTACACCCATGAGATTTAATGCATTTCAGCCAGGGCAGGAAGCCTACCCTAGGGACCAGGCCCACTCAACAGCAAGCCCTCAGGCTACTTGTTGGCCTGCATTGACTGGACGCTATGATCCTCTACAGGCAGGTGAGTGTGTCCATCTCTGTGGAGCAGGGGCTGTATGAGGGCCAGGTGAATTGTGGTGGGTGTTGGTGGAGAAGTGGGGGCCTCTGTAGTGGGGCATCAGGGTATGCTCCAGGGGGTTGTAGAGTGTGAATGGACTAGGGTTGTGTTGATTGTGTTTGTGGTCCTGTGTGTGGGGGTGAGGCTTATTAGTGGCAGAAGACCTTTGCTTCACAAACAGCCATAAAAGGATCAGCCCCACCTACCAAAGCTGAAACAATTGATTGCTTCCATGTGTAGGGACAGCCCTACTCAGCTGCACCCCTAAGAGAACTGACAACAGTAGACTTGAGGCCTATAGTAACTATAAGCCCCTGAGCCTAGCAATGAGCTACAGTGGGTACCTACCCAATTAACGGGAAAACTGCAACAGGAGTGTGCTGTTAGACTTTGTAGCCAATGTTGCTGAGGCTCACCAAACTGGATTTACAAACAGCTGGCCAGGGAAGGAAACACTAGACTCCCTGTGTAGCTGCATTAACAGCAACTATGCCACAGCAGAAGGACACAAGTAGCCCACAAAGAGGTCACTCCTGGATCATTTGGACTAGTGATGTGAGGGAAGCACACTGTTGGGTCTCATAAGGCATCTCATACATGAGGCCACTTCTCCAAGATCAGAAGACACAGCCAACTCACTTAATACATATAAATAAGCACAGAGAAAGAGGCATAATGGGGAGAGAAAGGAATGCATTTCAAGAAAAGGAACAGGAAAAAACTCCATAAAAAGGACTAAATGAAAGAGAAATAAGTTGACTATCCAATAAAGAGTTCAAATAAAATCTCATAAGGATGCTTACAGATATTGGGAGAAGACTGGATGTACACAGTGAGGTCATCAACAAAGAACTGGAAACTACAGAAAAGAACAAAAAAATGGGGAATACAATACTGGAAGTGAAATATTCACTAAAGGGACTCAATAGCAGAGTAGAGTATACAGAGGAATGGATCAGTGAGCTAGATGAAAGACTAGAGGAAATCACTCAAGGTGAACAGAAAAAAGAGTTAGACAGAATGGAAACTGTCTAAGGGAACTCTGGGAAAATATAAAGTGTGCTAAGATTCATATCATAAGTGTCCCAAAAGGAGAAGAGAGAAACAAAGGGGCAGAAAATTTATTTGAAGAAATAATAGATGAAAATTTTCCTAACCTAAGGAAGGAAACAGACATCCAAGTACAGGATGCACAGAGAGCTCCAACAAGAGAAGCCCAAAGAGGCCCACACCAAGACACATTATAATTAAAATGCCCAAAATTAAAGATAAAAAGAGAATCCTAAAAGCTGCAAGAGATAGGACACAAGTGACATACAAAGCAAGGACCATACGTCTATCAGTGGACTTCTCAGCCAAAACCTTAGAGGTGGGCAGAGAATGGGATGATGCATTTAAAGTGCTAAAAGGAAAAAAACCTACAGCCAAGAATACTCTATCCATCAAGGCTGTCATTCAGAATGGAAGGAGAGCTTCCCAGACAAGCAAAAATTAAAAGAGTTACTCACCAAGGAACCAGTTCTATAAGAAATGCTGACAGGACTTATTTAAGTGGGAAAATCTATATGCCAACAAATAGAGATAAAAAATTATCAAAAAACCACAGAAAACAACAACAACAAAAACCCCAGGCAATAAAATCACTGGTAAGGTAAAAATATAGTAAAGGTAGCTGATAAACTACCTGTGAAGATAATACGAAGGTTAAAAGACAAAAATAGTAAAATTACGCATTTCAATGATAAAAGTGTAATGGATAGACACACTAAACAACAGATTAGATATCATTTCAAAAACATAAAATATGAGAGGAGGGGAGTGAAAAAGTAGAGCTTTTAGAAAGAAGCCAACGTAAAGAGTTTATCAACTCGATATAGACTATCACATACATAGAAGGTTACGTAGGATTCTCACAGTAATCAGAAATCAGAAACCTATAATAAGTAAGCAAATAAGTCAGACAAAAGAAATCAAACATATTACTAAAGAAAGCCATCAAATCACAAAGGAAAAGAGTAAGAGAAAAAGAAAGGAACAGAAAAGAACTACTAAAATACCAGGAGAAAGTAACAAAATGGCAATAAATAGATATTTATCAATAGATAATTTAAATGTCAATTGACTAAATTCTCCAATTAAAAGGCAGAGGCTGGCCAATTCGATAAAAAAGCAAGACCCATATATGTGCTTCATACAAGAGACACACTTCAGACCTAAAGATACTCACAGACTGAAAGTCAAATGTTGGAAAAAGATATTCCATACAAATAGCATAGAAAAGAAAGTGGTGGTAGCAATACTTATATTAGACAAAATAGACCTTAAAACAAAAGATTTAACAAGAGACAAAGAATGGCACTACATAATAATAAAGGAAACAATCCAACAAGAAGATATAACACTTATAAATATCTATGGACACAACATAGGAGCACCTGAATATATAAAGCAATTATTAACAGACATAAAGCAGAAATAGACAGTAACACAAATAATAGTAGGGCACTTTCACACCCCACTTACATCATTGGATAAGTCATCCAAACAGAAGATCAATAAGGAAACACTGGCCTTAAAGGACACATTAGACCAGATGGACTTAGTAGATTTTTACAGAACATTCCATACAAAATCCATGGAATTCACATTCTTTTTGAATGCAATTGGAACATTATCCAGGACTGATCACATATTAGGCCACAAAACAAGTCTCAATAAGTTTAAGAAGATTAAAATAATACTACGCATCTTTTCTGACTACAAAGGTATAAAACTAGAAATCAACTACAGAAAGAAAACCAGAAAAGCCACAAAAATGTGGAGATTGAACAAAATGCTACTTAATAATTGGGTCAATGAAGAAATCAAAGGAGAAAGAAAAAAATTCCTGGAGACAAGTGAAAATGAAAATAAGACATGCCAAAATCTGTGTAAAACTGCAAAAGCAGTGCTAAGAGGACAGATTATAGCTATTCAGGCCTACCTCAACAGAGAATAAAAATCCCAAATAAACAATCTAAGAGCACATCTAAATATACTGGAAAAAGAAGAACAAACAAAGCCCCAAATCAGCAGAAGGAAGGAAATAACAAATATCAGAGCAGAAATAAATGAAATAGAGACTAAAAAAATATTAGAAAAAATTAATGAAACCAAGAGCTGGTTCTTTGAAAGGATAAACAAAGTTGACAAACCCTTGGCTTGACTCACCAAGATAAAAAGCAAGAAGGCTCAAATACATAAAATCAGAAATGAAAGAGGAGAAATTACAACGGACACCTATGAAATACAAAAGAAAACTATGAAAAGATATATACCAACAAATTGGATGATATAGAAGAAATGGATAAATTCTTACAAACATACAACCTTCCAAAACTGGACCAAGAAGTAGAAATTTGAAAAGACCAATCACCAGTAAGGAAACGGAAAGAGCAATTTAAAAAACTTCCCAAAAATATAGGTCCAGGACCAGATGGCTTCCTTGGTGAATTCTACCAAATATTCACAGAAGACTTAATACCTATCCTCAAATTCTTCCAAAAAATTCAAGAGGAGGGGGAGCTTCCTAACTTAGTCTATGTAGCCAACATTATGCTGATACTAAAACCAGACAAGGACAACACAAAAAAGAAAATTACAGGCCAATATCACTGATGAGCATTGATGCAAAAATCCTCAACAAAATACTAACAAATTGAATACAAAAATACATTAAAAAGATCATACATCATGCTCAAGTGAATTTCATTCCTTGGTTGCAGGAATGGTTCAACATCCACAAATCTATCAACGTGATACACCACGTTAACAAAACGAAGAACAAAAATCACATTATCATCTCAATAAATGTGGAGAAAGCATTTGACAAGATACAGCATCCATTTATGATAAAAACCCTAAATAAAATGGGTATAGAAGGAAAATATCTCAACATAATAAAGGTCATATATGACAAACCCACAGCAAATACCATTCTCAATGGAGAAAATCTGAAAGCTATCCCTCTAAGAACAGAAACCAGACAAGGATGCCCACCGTCACTACTCATTTATTATAGTGTGGGAAGTCCTAGCCAGAACAATCAGGCAAGAAAAAGAAATAAAAGGGATCGACATTGGAAAAGAAGAAGTGAAACTGTCACTCTTTGCAGATGACATGATTTTATATGTAGAAAACTCCAAAGAATCCACCAAAAAACTTTTAGAAATAAAAAATGAATAGTCGAGTCATGGGATACAATATCAACATACAAAAATCGGTTTCATTTCTGTACACTAACAACGAAATAGCAGAAATAGAAATTAAGGAGACAATCCCATTTAGAGTTGAAACAAAAAGAATAAAATAGCTAGGGATAAATTTAACCAAAGAGGTAAAAGATCTGTACACTGAAAACTATAAAACATTGTAGAAAGAAATCGAAGAAGAAACAAAGAAATGGAAAGATATTCCACGTTCTTGGATTGGAAGAGTTAACATTGTTAAAATGTCCATACTTCCCACAGCAATCTATAGATTCAAAAGCAATCCCCATCAAAGTTCCAGCAATAATTTTCACAGAAATATAACAAAGAATCCTAAAATTTATATGGAACAACAGAAGACCCCAAATAACCAAAGGAATCCTGAGATAAAGGGACAAAGCTGGAGGATAACACTCCCTGATTTCAAAATATACTACAAAGCCATAGTAACCAAAGGTGCATGATATTGGCACAAAAACAGATACACGGATTAGTGGAACCAACTCAAGAGCCCAGAAATAAACCCACACATTTAGGGACAGCTAATATTCCACAAGGGAGCCAAGAGAATACAATGGAGAAAGGAGAGTCTCTTCAATAAATGGTGTTGGGAAAACTGGACAGCCACGTGCAAAAGAATGAAAGTAGACCATTGTCTTACACCATGCACAGAAATCAACTTAAAATGGATTACAGACAAGGATGTAAAACGCAAAACCATGAAACTTCTAGAAGAAAACATGGGGAGTATGCTCTTTGACACCGGTCTGAGCAGCATATTTTTAAGTCCATCGGGCAAGGGAAACAAAGGAAAAAAATGAACAAATGGGACTACATCAAACTGAAAATCTTCTCCACAGCAAAAGGAAACAACTGACAAAATGAAAAGACAACCTAACAATTGGAAGAAGATATTTGCAATTCATATATCAGATAAGAGGTTAATATCCAAAATATACAAAGAACTCATACATCTCAACAACAAAAAAACCAGCAACCCAATTAAAAAATGGGCAAAAGTTCTGAACAGAGATTTCTCCAAAGCAGATATACAGATGGCCAACAGGCATATGAAAAGATGCTCAACATCATTAGCTATCAGGGAAATGCAAGTCAAAACCACAATGAGATATCACCTCACTCCAGTCAGAATGGCTATAATTAACAAGACAGAAAACAAGTGTTGGAGAGGATGTGGGGAGAAGAGAACCCTCGTACACTGCTTGCGGGAGTGCAAACAGGTACAACCACTACGGAAGGCAGTATGGAGTATTCTCAGAAAATTAAGAATAGATCTACCATATGATCCAGCAATCCCACTGCTGGGTATTTATCCAAAGAACTTGAGAACACAAAGGCATAAAGATACATGCACCCCTATGTTCATTGCAGCATTATTTACAACGGTGAAGACTTGGAACCAACCTAGCCGCCCTTTAGGGGATGAATGCATAAAGAAGATGTGGTACATATACACAATGGAATACTACTCAGCCATAAGAATGATCAAGTCTGGCCATTTGTGACAACATGGATGGTCCTTGAGGGTATTATCCTGAGTGAAATTAGTCAGAGGGAGAAAGTCAAATACTGTATGATCTTGCTCATAAGCACAAGATAAAAACAACTACAAACAAACACATAGCAACGGAGATTGGATTGGTGGTTACCATAGGGAAAGCTGGCAGGAGGGCAAAAAGGGTTATTAGGCTCACATGTGAGGGGATGAACTATAATTAGCTTTTGGGTTGTGAACACGATGTACTCTACACAGAATCTGAAATGTATTACGATGTACATCTGAAAGCTATATAATGTTACAATCCAATGGTACTGCAATAAAAAATAAATCAATAAAAATAAAAAAGAAAATAACATTAGAATTTTTGTTCTGTATTAAATCTATAGCTTTCTTTTCCATATAACGTCCAGTGTTTACGTATGGCTTACTATCACAAGAAATACAGCTACTCTAAATTGAGATATTTAGTATTGTAAAATACATATCTTATTTGCAAGAATTAGTATGAAAGAATGTAAATGACCCTAATAAATAAATTAAATATGTATTAATTTAACTATTTTTTACTTTTTAAAATGTGGCTTCTAGCTAAATTTAAAATACCTGTGAGGTTCATATCATATTTCTACTATTCTATAAAACTGACACTGAGTCTATCACAACATCATTATGGCATATCCCTCCAAGTTATTTAGTGCTTTTATATTGCTAATATGGTTTTCTGTTTCCTTTATAGAAATCACAAAAAGCTTTTGTTATTTATTCATAGTTATTTGGTACTTTTGGATATTATTGTAATTAATAAATTTCTTAAACCTTTCATTTTCAGCTTTTTGTTAGTATAAATATATGTAATTGACTTTAGTTCACTGTCTCTTAATGTACCATTTTCAATGTTAAATATGATTATTGTTAAATTTGAAAATTTATATGGAGATTTGAAATTTTCTTGATATATGTTCAGATATACAAAAACAATGAAATTATCACTTCTTAGTTTTAAAAACTTACACCATTCAAGATTTTTCTTGCTTTCCTACAACACAGACTTTCAATACGAGGAAAACAAAGTTGAAGAGTAGGAATTTTTGGTTTGTTGTCAATCTCATAGACAATGCTTTCAGTAGATTGTAAATTCTCCTATTGGATGTGAAGGAAGTGTTTTTCTATTTCCGGTTTGCTAAGAGATTTTATTCAGGAAGGGCCACTAAATTACTGATAAAAACTTACTTGGTGTGCATCAATTATCATTTGTGTGCGCAGTTTAATGTCTTAGTCATTTAATCAGAATGACTTTTGAAAGTAAGCAAAATTAGCATTCTTGGAACGTGCAAAAATATCAATCTTTCCCATTTTAACTGACTTAACATCAAGTGATTACCTGATTCTTCCATTGTAAGGTTCTTTTCCAGGTTGAAACAAGTATTTTATCAAGGATCCATAATTAGTAATTTTCTATTACTATTAATCGTTTTTCACTTCTTTGAGGAGACTTTTCAAAATACAAAACTTTTCCTCATCAATTAGAACTCTTTAACAGTAGTCTTGAAATATATTTTCTTAATTATATCCTACTTCTGGAGACTTGACACCTTCAGTTAAAATGATATAGGCAATTGAAAAATTTTTTAAATATAAGGAATCCATAGGATTTCATCCAATGTGATAATGCCAAGAGTATTCATCATTTTCAAAGCCAAAATTATTATTTTGTAAATTCCAACTTCAAGATAATTGGCAAACAATAGCATGTTAATTTAATACATGCATAGTAGTGAAATGATTCATATGTTTAAAGTGAAATGATTAGTATAATAAGGTTAGTTAACACCATCACCTCACACAATTATCATTTCTTTTTTGTGGTGAGAACATTTATGACCTTCTTGTTCAAGTCTATAATACAGTATTGTTAACTATAGTCATCATAGTGTAAATTAGAACCTCAGACATTCATCTTATAAGTAAGGGAAATAGAAAAAGTTTGTACCCTTTGACCAACATCACTCCATTTCTCCTAACCCCCAACCAATGGTAACCACCATTCTACTTTCTGTTTCTATGATTTTGTAGTTTTAGATTCCACATATAACCAAGATTGTACAGTCGTTGTCTTTCTTTATGTACTAATTTCACTTAGCATATCTTTCCAAGTGTATCCATGTTGTAAAAAAAAATAGCAGAATTTCATTTTTTTAATGGCTAAGTAATCTTCATTGTGTGTGGGTGGATGGGTGCATCGATCACATTTTTTACATTCATCCATAGACAGATCCTTAAGTTGTTTTCACATCTTGAATAGTGAATAATGCCTCAGTGAACAGGAGAGTGTAGATAACTCTTTGAGATCCTGATTTTGTTTCCTTTGGGTGTAATCCAGTAGTAGGATTGCTGGATCATATATTTTTAAAATTCTTTTGAAGAAACTCCATATTCTTTCCTACATTGGCTGTACCAATTTACATTTGCACGAACAGTGCATAAGGGTGATCTTTTCTTCACATCCTTACTGCATATGTTATGTCTTGTGTTTTTATTTATAACAGTAGTCAAACAGGTGTGAGGTGAAATCATACTGCAATTTTGATTTGCTGTTCCCTGACATCAGTGAAGTTGAGAATCTTTTCATGTCATGATGATACCAACCTTGACAACAGTTTCCCTCCATTAAACCAAGCATATATGAGGTTAAAACCAACAGACTCATTCCCTGCTTACCCCTGGCATCCTCCATGAAACCACTATCCTCCATGGGGACAAACACAGCCAAGGACAACCACCTGGATTCATTATCTCTTCCCCACAAAGAGATACAGGCTAGTGGGAAAGCTGTTGACCAGCAAAGTCACTGGCTCCATCCTCTCTACATATAGTCTCAAGGCCAAAGACAGGCTGGTGGTAAAGCTCTGACCAGCAAGACCATATACTCCCCCTCTTCTACCTAAAACTCCAGATAAAAAACCATTCCTTTTAGCTTTTTGGGGAGTTTGAGATTTCAGCATTAGCTGTCCTCTCTCCTTCCTCAGCTTTATACAATAATAAAATTCATACATTCTCCCACTACATCCAGTGTCAGTGATTTGCTTGCTGCACAATGGGTTAGCAAACTCACTTCAGGTTTGATATCAGTTGGGCCACCCAGATGGGACAATGTCCCAGGTGGATGTCTCACCTGTGACACACTGGCCTCTGGCTAAAGGCCTCTCTTGGAAGCTGTCCTGCAGCTGCCTGAGCCTCTTGTCTCAGGGACAGCCCCAAACATCTGGCTGCTACCAGACATCGTTGGCCCATGGTCCTTTTGCTTTGGTGGTGAAAGAAACTAGGTTTAGGACTTAAGAAGATGTTTCTTGTAAGCAGCTGGTAGGTTTGTTTTTGTTTTTGTGTTAATTAACTGTTTCTAACAGGACTGGCTGGAAATAATGGATACCCAGAAGCCTTCTGGGCTCCATCTGTTTTGAAGTCATGATGCCCCAGCCAAATTTTGGTAAGTCCCCCGGGTGTGCACAACCAAGGTCCCTTGTCCTTGCTCATTTGGGAAGATCTCCATAGCGGATCTTCATTTCTTGGGCAGCCACCGAGTGTACGACACGGAATAACTGGGACTGGAAGCACTTTGGTTTTTGGTTTTGGCCTTTGTTCTGGGTTCTGTTTGTGGCCGAGAGCTTTTGGGAAAGTGCGCTTGTTGGCGTCCATTGTTATTTGTCTGTTTGTCTTTCCTTTTAAAAGTGTTAACATGGGAGATGCTGCATCTATTACATCTAAGAGCCCCTTGGGAAAAACTTTGGCTGATGGCCGACCTATATTTATAAGTCAACATCTAAACAGGGATATTCTTTTGTAACGCCACGTGCCCACAATGTTCCTTAGACTCTGGAGAAAAAAAATGACCAAACAATGGATTCTTAAGTTGGGAAACTTTTTAGAAAGCTCTCATAATAAACAGCTGTTTTATTGATACCTATGAAAAGATCAAACTAAAAGGAAAATATAATGACAAGTCTTAAGAACTTAATCAAACTTGGGGTTCTCACCTTCTTTTCATTGTCTTATAGATGATAATAAGCACATTAAGTCATAAATGTGTCACATAAAGAGTCCCAGGTCTCATCCTAAGAGGATGAAAATCTTTAGCTAGTTATTAAAAGAAAAATGGGATAGAGAACAGATACAAATAAATTGAAATCAAAGGTTTTGATAAAACACTGCCTAAGGTTGGGTGGGCGAAATGGACCCCTCCATTGGCTCTCCAGCATTAAAGGACATCAGACAAACCTGTTCTATTCACCCAGTTTGAAAAAAATTTTAAAGGTCAGGAGGCAGAAATCAGAGTGAAAAACCTGCCCAGCAATTCTTTGGGGCAACAGTTAGGCTACTAAGGTTAATAAAACTATAAAAATTAAAGTATTCAAGCTAATATTATATAAGAAGTTATGTCAAGTTTACTTGGATATTTGCTTTGTGAATAAACTTATGTCTAACCAGGAATGCCTCCTCTACACAACCTTGTAATACCAAAACTTGCTAATGGAATTCTAATGCAAGTTATAATTAAAAGTATGAGCTAGTAAAACTAAGATAAAATTTTTACAAAATTGATGTACTTAAATGGGCCAATTTCAGTTTACCCAGACTGATGCATGCAATTAGAAGTCAGCTGCAGCAATGGGGAGACCGTTTTAATCTTTTGAGGCTTCTAAATAAAATCAGAAATACTTTACCACCTGTTTAAGAGAAAATATTTAAATAAACATGCCAGCAGCTGAACTCAAATCTGCTGCTTTTGTCTGCTCTCTTGTTGAGCTTTCCAGCAAGCTTCGCTTCGCTTCAACTCCCTCAAAATTACTGATCTAAAATTGAAGTAAAAATAAGCAAACTTTTGAGATAATTTGAATTGTAGTGGCCATTCTGGGAAACCTGTTTCAGAATAGGATTCAAAATCTCTCATGATGGAACACAGCCTTTAATGAATATGCAAAAACTTCTAAGATAAAAGTTATTTAACATCATATAAAATGATCTTTGATGAATGAAAACCTGTGTAAGTTTGCTCGTTTGATTTAAAATAGACATGTTCTCAAAGTTAAGAGCATTGGTTATGACGCAGACATACAGCCTGGGTTTACTGGTCAAATGAGCTCATGTCATCTCTGTTACAAAATTTATCAGCAAAACTCATAACTCAGTATAATAGCTAATTTTGTTTAATGTCTCATGAGGTTTTTGTAGATGACCTAACTATAATTGTTAAGAACAGGTAAACTAAATAAATGTAAAAAGATAAAAGTTTTTGGAAGAACTTTTTAGCAATAATTATATGTATTATGATGTATGTACTTAAAACAACTGAAGATGACAGTTAACTACTGTAATGTCATATGAAGTTTTTAAGAGTAATTGTTAAAACTGGCTAAGAGTTTTAAGTACAATAATTATGTTTCATGGTCTAAATACTTAAGAAACACTTTCCAAATCTTTTTGGAAACAAACTTTATACCTTTATTAAGGTAGGTTAAACAATAACAGTTTATTGGATATCTAGGTCATTCCCACATAAGATGAAATATTAGAAATTAGCTAATAAGCATATATTTCCCTGCTTTTGGTTTCTTATATAAAAGAAACTAAAAAGTGCTTAGATTTATTGATAAATGTGTTTTATGTATGCTGAGGTATTTTCTATGAGAAAATACATATTTCTAAAAGGTCGGTATACAAGGAAAGTAAAATATATGTTTTCAGTAAAAAGTTCTAAAGAATGGAAATATTTTTGTTTCTTGAGTTGAGAAAGATAAATTTGTCCTAAAGTACTGGGACAAATTCTGAATGTAAAAAAAGTAACCAAAGTTTTGTAAAAGTAAAACCCTGAAGAGTTTTATGTATGGTCAAGCTGGCTAAGATTAAAGTAAATCCAATTAAGTAAATAAATAAATAAATTTATATGTCAAAAGTCACCTGGTACAAAATTAAAACTTGGTTTCTTCTTTCTTAAAAGATAAGTTTCCTAAATTTTAATCTGCTCTTTATAAAAAGAGTATAAAAAGGTTTTTTTGACTATTTTAACTGGTTCCCCTTGACTGTTTTGTTGTCGCTAGGAATAGATACCTGAACATGGTTTCACAGTGAACTTTGTTTCCTATCTGAACAAATGTTTTAAAGCTTTTAATATTTTTGACAAGCTTCCCCCTACGCACAAATATATTCTGGTACTGAATAAAAGCTTTATTTTGACCTGGAAGAGGGGGGAAAGTTTCTCTGGTGATTTTCAGAAGGCCCCTGGGACTTCTCTGAGGGATTTCCTCTCTTCCTATAAAAAAACATGTTAAACTAATTTGGCTTATTTGGCATGTTAGATTACATGGGAAGCTTTGTCAAATTAAGTAATGATAAACTTTCATAAATGGTACTATGTAAATGAGTGTTATTGATATAAGTATTTTAAAAATTATCTGATCTGTTCTGATTGTCAGCCATAATCCTGGTGATTATCTCAAAAAGTTGTATATCACAGAGTTGGCCAAATGCCTTAGTCGATTATGATTTTTAAATGCTTTGTTATTTGCAGACAGTTGCTGTTTTACTTTGATGTTTTTGCAAATATGTTTCATCTTCAGAGAAATTCATGGAAAGGACTCTGACACTCTAGAATACAGGTTTCCAATAAACTTTGAGATTATAAAACTAAACTGGGTAAAAATTACACAACTGTAACAGAGAAACTGATGACCTCAAACTGCTGACAGAAGATTAAGATCAAGAACCAATTACACGGGACAGAATAAACTGATAGGTATGATTATAATTTTTATGGCTTTTTGCTTCAGATATTGCTGATTTCTGATGTTTTGTTTTTTTCCAATTTTAAGAAAACCTTTTCCCTCTATTCTCGTAAGGAACTATGGTTTATAGCAATTTGTAAGCAAAATTGAAATATTCATCTTTTTCCTCCCTATCTGAGCCCTCAAAAATGTAAAAACTCTTGATGAGTAAGTATTCTTATGCTCCTGGAAATATGGTTATTTACCTAAGTTCAATAAGAATCTGTTCTTCTTATAACAGGGCACAATTTGAAACACTGGTTATAACACCAAGGCTTTGACTGGAAAATCTTATTCAAGAAAAACAAACAAGCTTGCGTATAACAAGACAGCTTCTGAGGAATGAAGTTTGACATTCTGGAATAAAGCCACTTGGAAATATTGCCCTGGTACCTTGCTTATGGGTTCAGTGACCTGGTAAGTTTGAGCAAAGAATGTTGCTCCATCTGGCAGGCACAAGGATCTTCAATATTTTGGGGAACTTCACAAAGAGAAGGATTCACCCAAATCTGTAGGTACTGCAGGCAGAATCTGACGACAGGTCCTTTGCTTGGCTTTTCTTGAGAGGCCTTTAAAGTTCAACCAGAGATTCCTTATGAGGTTCCAACAAAGCAGATTTAATGGAGTCTATATGAGCAATTACTATTCTTGCTGTACTTATGTAAATGATTATGCCAAATTTATTAAAACCAGGCTTATTTTCCAAACTGGTTAGTCTTAATTTGGCTATGCCTAGTGAAATTGAGGGTGATTTTAGAGAAAAAGATTATGTTTCAATAGAAACTATAATACACAATTGTGAATTTTAAATTTTGGTTCTGTGAATTGTCTTTAAGATTTTTGATACATCTGTTAACTGAACTGGATGCTGAATTCTTTTAGTCTCCTGAAATATGTGGCTACAAACATCCAAACTAACCTTTTCTGGGCTTTTACCCATCATTTTCATTTGGGATAATTGAAAACTAAATCTGCCCTTCTTCCTGAAGAGTTGCAAACTGAAGCTGGAAGACTTAAAATAAACTTAGGAGAGATTCCTGTCTACTGCTGTGTAAGCCACCCAAGAAGTTACCTTAGTGTCCAATGAAACCATCAGAGACATTTCAAACTGCAAAAGGTGCTTCGACCCTAATTTCTAGGAATCTTGATTGGCTGCCCCCTGGGCTCAGAAACTGGTTTATAATTTGCTCCAACCATTACCCTTGTTTTTCTCTTTTTGTTTCTCTAGAAAAGCTTCTTATTAAATACCTGGTTACTTACTTACATGATACAGGCCTAAATTTTGGAGCCCATGTGCATCATCGACTTATTAAAAGACTGGTTCAATCAGATGGAACAACCCACACCCATTTCAGCAAGGAGTTGCTAGATCAGTTGCAGCCCCAAAATCCCTCAAGATTAAGGGATGGACATAAAATAGTGGGGAATTGATACTGACCCTGATATCAGTTTCCCTACATTAAACCCAGTATATATGGCGTTAAAACTAAAACACTCATTCCCTGCTTACTCCCTGGCTTCCTGGCTCCAGAATCCACTATCCTCCATGGAGACAGACACTGCCAAGGACAAGCACCTAGGTTTGCTGTCTCCTCCCTGCAAAGAGATACAGGCTGATGGGAGAGCTCCAGCCAGCAAGACCATCTGCTCCCCTTCCCCTACCAAAAACCCCAAATAAAAACTCTACTTTTTAGTTTTTTGTGGAGTTTGGGATTTCACTGTTAGTTGCCCTCTCTCCTTGCTCAAGTCTGTGCAATAATAAAATTCCTATTTTCTTCCACTACACCCCGTGTCAGAGAATGGCTTGCTGCACAATGGGTGGGCGAACTAACTTCAGGTTCAATATCAATGATGGCCACTTGGTATCTTCTTTGGGAAAATGTCTATCCAGGTCCTCTACCCAAGTTTTATTTGGATTGTTGTTGTTTTGCTCTTGAGTTTTACATTTCTTTTATTTTGGATATTAATCCCTTATCAGATAAATAATTTGAAAATATTTTCTCCCACTGCTTAGGTTGCCTTTTCATTTGTATTGATTATTTCTTTTGTTGTGTGGAAGCTTTTTAGTTAGCAATATTCTCATTTGCCCATTCTGGCTTTTGCTGCCTGTGATTTGGTGTTATATCCAAAAAGTCATTGCCAAGACCCAAATCAAGAGGGCTTTTCCTCATATTTTCTCAGTTTAGAGTTTCAGATCTTATGTCTAAGTCTTTAACCTATTTCAAGTTCATTTTGGGAGTGATATAAGATGGGGCCCCAATTTCATTCTTCTGTGTGACATTTGCCAGTTTTTCTAACAATATGTATTGAAGAGATTATCCTTTTCCTTGGAGTATACTTGACTCTCTTTCAAATATTCATTGGCTGATTTGTGTGAGGGTTTATTTCTGTTCCATTTATCCCTCTTTCTCTTTTTAGGCATGTACTGTGTTGTTTTGATTGCTATAGCCTTCTACTTAGCTTGAAATCAGGAAGTTTGATGTCCCCAGCTTTGTTCTTCTTTCTCAGAATTATTTGGATAATTAGAGTCTTTTGTAGTTCCACATGAATTTTAGTATTTTCTTTTATGTCTGTGAGAAATGTCAATGGAATTTTCATAGGAATTGCATCAAATCTATAAATGGCTTCACTTTTAAAAATATTAATTCTTTCAATCCTTGAACATAACAGAATACCTTTTCATTTATTTGTCTCCTTCAATTTCTTTTGTCAGTGTCATATATTTTTCAGTGCATAAACCCTTCACCTACATTGTTAAATTGTCTGAAGTATTTTAGTGTTTTTATGGCATTGTAAATGGCGTTACTATTTATTTCTTTTTTATATATTTCATTTTTAGTATAGAAAATATAATAGTTTTTGTGTTTGTTTTCTATCTTGTAGATTTCTGAATTTGTTGATTAATTCTAACAGTTTTTTTAGTGGACTCTAGAACTTTTTGCATATAAGATCACATCATCTGCAAATAATGACAATATTACTTTCCATTTGAATGACTTTTTTTTTTTTTTTTGCCAAATTACTCTGACTGGGACCTCCACTACTACATTAAATGACTGTGAAAGATGGCACACTTGTCTTTCTTAACCTTAGAGAAAAAGTTTTCAATCTTTCACCATTGAGTACAATGTTAGTCATTGACTTGCTGTCTATGACCTTTAGTATGTTTTTTCTACACCCAACTTATTAAGGGTTTTTATTATAAAAGCTATATTTTTCAACTGATTTTATGTATCTGTTGATGAGATCATATTATTTTTGTGTTTCATTCTCTTAATGTAGTGAATCACACTTCTTGATTAATATGTCAAACCATCCTTGTACTCTAGGAATTAATCCAACTTGATCACGGTTTATCATCCTTTTAGTGTGTGAGTTAATTCAGTTTGCTAATATTTTTTAGATTTTTTCATCTTTATTCAACAGGGATAATGGTCTATAGGTTTCTTTCTAGTATTATCCAGCTTTGGCATCAGGGTAATGCTATCTTCATAAAGTGAGTTTTAGAGTGTTCTCTCATTTTCAACTTTTTGGAATAGTTTGAGAATGATTAACATTAAATATTATTTAAACATTTGGTAGAATTCATCAGTGAAACCAGCTGGTCCTTGTTTTTTCTGTGTTAGAGGTTTTTGATTGCATATTCAATCTTCTTACTTCCTATTGTTCTGTTCTAGTTTTGTACTTCTTCATAATTCAGTTGGTAGGTTGTATGTTTCTAGAAATTTTTTCCTTTATTCTAGATCATCCAATTTACATTTTGTTCATAGTTATCTCTTAAGAGCCTTTGTATTTCTGTCATATCCAGTTGTAATGTCACCTTTTTCATTTCTCATTTTACTTATTGGTGTCTCCTCTCTTTTTTCTTAGTCTAGCTAAGGATTTGACAAATTTGTTTAATTTCACTTTTTAAAAAGCAGCTCTTATTTTTGTTGATTTTTTCTATTGTTTTCTGCTCTCTATGTCATTTGTTTCTGCTCTGTTTCATACGTCCTGCCTTCTTCTAAAGTGGAACTTAGTTTTCCTTTTTCTAGTTTCTTGCTGTGTAAAGTTAGGTTGTATATTTAAGAATTTTCTTTCTTCCTGATGTAGGTATTTTTCTTTATAAACTTATCCTTAGATCTGCTTTTGCTGCATCTCATAAACTTTGGTGTGTTCTTTCCACTTTCATGTGTTTCAAGATATTCTTTGATTTCTCTTTAATTTCATCCTTAACCCATTCGTTGTACAGGAACATGTTTAATTTCCACATAGTTTCAAATTTTGCAATTTTATCTTTTTACTGACTTCTAATTTCATGGCTTTATGGTCAGATAGGAGACATGATAATTTCAGTTTTCTTAAATTTTCTATGACTTGTTTTGTGACTTAACATCTGATCTATCCTGAAGAATGTTCCATATACACTTTAGAATAATGTGTATTCTGTTGCTGTTGGACGAAACATTTTGCATATGTCTGTTACATCTATTAGTAAACTTGGTACAAGTTTAATGTTTTCTTATTTATCTTCTGTGTGGATAACCCATTGTTGAAGCTGCAGTATTGAAGTGCACCACTATTATTGTGTTACTGTGCATTTCTCCCATTGTATCTTTAGTATGTTCTCTATTTGATGCTCTGATTTTGATTTGTTGTTATTGTTATATCATCTTGATTAATTGAAGTCTTTATCATTACTTAATGACCTTGTTTATATCTTATTACAGTTTTTGTGCTTTGTGAATCTATTTTGTGTCATACAATTGTAGCTACCCTGCCTTTGGCTCCCACCTGAATGGAATATCTTTCCCTATCCCTTTACTTTGAGCCTATTGTGTCTTTAAGGCTAGAATGAGATGATGTAGCATACAGTTGGTTCCTTTTTTTTTCCTATCCAGCTATTTCTTTTGAATTGGAGAATTTAATCAATTTACATTTAGAATCATATTTGATATGAACGGACTTATTAATGCTATTTTATTAATTCTTTTTAATGTTTTATACTTCCCTTATTCTTTTCTTCCTCTCTGTTGTCTTACTTTGTGAGTTGAAAATTATCTATAGTAATATGCTTTGAATTTCTTCAATTTTTCTTGTGCATACCTAATGCTTACATAAAATACGTTATGTGATTTACATAAAATATGTTATTGATGTAACAGCCAATTTACTAGTAACAATAACTTAACTTTGATGACATGAAAAACTCTTCCCATTTACTGTTGCCATTTTTTATGCCATTTTTATTTTTTATATTACATATAGTTAACAAATTATTATAGGTATAGTTAGTTTTAATACTCTTGTAACTTATCTTTTATATAGAATTAAGTAGTCAACATATCAGCATATGACAACATATCTTGGATTTAACTGTATACTTACCTCTACCACAGTGTCGTATATTTTCATATGTTTTCATCTTCCTAATTAGTGTTATTCCATGTCAGCTTGAAGAACTCTTTTCAACATTTCTCATAAGGAATATCTAGGCTTGGTAAACTCCCTCAGCTGTTGTTTGTCTGGGATAGTATCTCTTCTTCAATTCTTTAAAACAATATTACTACATAATGTATTCTTGGCTGGTAGTTTTTTTCTTTCAGCCCTTTGAATATATTATTTCACTCCTTCCTGTCCTGTAAAATTTGTGCTGAGCAACCCACTGATAGTCTTTTCTATAAGTACAGCTTTCAGCATTTTTTGCTCCCTCTTGTAGCAGAATTCTTAAGATTGAATTTATTCTCTTAATCCTGCAAAGACAAGCCAGGTGTTGACAGCCTCCCTTTTCCTTTTCCCAGAGCAATGCTGAGTGGCTAAGTTTGTGGCTTCTCCTCAGCCAGCATATTCAGGCTGGCTTTCTGAGTTTGCTCAATAGCCATCTGCAAAAGCCAGCTCTAACTATCATTGGGCATGAACACTGGGTGAGGCCACAGGGTTGGTGGTATGTGGGTTTGATGCTGAGAGCACTGAGTGTAACTTTGGGCCATTTGGGAGAATCCACATGTGAGGCATCTCCAGTGGCTCCTGGGCAGGCTTCCTGATGGAGCCTGTGTCATTGTTGGTGGATCTCCATCCCTTTGATATATTCTTTCAAAGCCCTGAGGCTGCTATTCCCCAGCTGCTCATTGCTCCACAGTCCTGAAGCTCACATGCTCAAGATTCTGGATGGGGTGAGAGAGAAATGTGCCCACTGACAATGTCCTCCATAGCTAGGGAACTGCGTACTCAATTACTGCCTCAACTTTCCTCTATGGGAGAAATTATGGGTGAAGAATGGTTCTCTTGGCAGTAAGCTGTGCTGTCTTGAGGGAGAAGTGATGCAAGTAAAGTCATACTGTTCCTCTCATCCTTCTCAATCCATCCAATCTTGGATTTTTTTGCTCCAGTAGAATGCCAGAACTTCTCCACTGGAATCCTTGACTTCCGCAAAGGCTCTCTTGTCTGTGGGTAATTGTGTTATGAAGTATTCTCTCAGTGTTCCTGGGCCACAACTAAGAGGGGCTGGAGCCAGATCATGGGTCATTTCAGAGTCCAAAGTCATCTCTGAGGTGTCTATGTCTATTACCTGATTCACAGGTGGGCCGGACTTCTCTTGGATCCATTACCATATGGTAATATTGAGAGAACCAAAGCCAAATAGAGCTGTAGTCGAGTCTGAGGGGTAAAAATATATTTCTGGGTCTATATCCAGAAACATAGTGGCAAATCAGCCCTCTGGGTGGAGTGTGACTTCTCAAAGTGGCTCTTTTTGTTTTTTTTTTTACTGTATCAGGGTTTCATAATCTCCTACCTGAATCACACAGCTCTCCCAAAATGGCACTTTTGTCCCTGGTTAGCTGCCATATTATTGTTGTTGGAGGGGAGCATATAACAAGGGATGTCTTATTCAACAATCTCGCTTCCAAATTGTTCTTTGAACACCTCTTCGAGGTTCCTGTTCCCTATTGTCTCATCTCTGATATGCTTTTCCTGTCCCTTGAACTTACTTTTCTGTTTTACCTCAATCATTATTATAATTATACTGTGAATTTCAATTACCCCCAAATCAATCTTTCTTGCTTCAATTTATCAGGCACCAGACATCTACTTCTAATTATTCAACTGCAAAACTCCCCCACTTCATATTACATATATATCAAATGACATATTTAAAACCAAATTCATCTCTACTTCCTGTTTCTTTTCTCCTTTTACATTCGCAGTTAGCAGCATTTTCATGCTCCCTGATTCTGAAGCCAAAACTCTAAAAATCATTCTTGATTTTTTCCTTCTTGCACATTCAGATAGCTATCACTTTGTATTCCAGAATTATTTTGTACTTCCCAGCCCTTCCTCTATACTGTATTGTTTTGTGCTGTTTCTCAGGATATTGGGCCAAAGTCCTAAGTATTGTACCTACTACCTAACACTTCTTATTATTCCAGATTATTTTACACTTCTATTAGAGTTATCTTATTAAATATATAGATGGCTGTTAGTCTGCTGTTTAAAGATTTTTATTACCTAATAAAGCAGTCTTTCCTCAGTTCTGTCCAATAGAACTCTACTTTTACAAAATATTAATAGATGTCCTATGCAAGGAGGATTCTGTAGTAAACAAATTGAGAAATGTAGATATCTCACTCTAGAATTTTTGATGTTTTACATGCAATGTATCTACTCAGTGTCTCCTTCAGTAGGACATAAAATACAGTATTTCACAACTTAACTGGAACAAGGAACCATTGTTTTGATAGAGTTATAGCAGTGCCAATACTGACGTTACCACTTAACTTGAAAAATTGATATTATTCAGAAAAAATTGGGGGAAATTGTTCAAATACATAAATATAAGTATACAAAAAAATTAGATTGTATTTTAGACTTTTCACAGTTTCCTGCCTTCAAAATTCTTCATCTTCATGTTCTGTGACCTCAGTACTTCTTCCATTCTGCCAGATATGCTTTTTATATTTTAGCCTAACTGAACATTCTATGCCATAACTATAGATATGCTCTTTCCTCTTCCTACAGTGTCTTTCTTTTTTTCACTGCTGGAATTTTACCAGCTGAAATGTTTGTTTATTCAAGACACAATTAATAAGAAACTAATATGTTTTAGGCATTTAAAATATATCACTGAACCCAGTCCTTCACCTCTGGAGCTTATATAAAAGAACAATATCACACAAGAAAATACAATTATGCCAATTTCTTCAAAGGTAAGTGAAACGTGTTAAAGAGAGACTTTAACAGACAAACCTAACAGGGTTGAAGAGTTGAATAGGGCATTTGGCAGAAGTGATGTTTGGATTGAAACCTGAAGAATGAACAGACACATGCTAAACTTAAAAAGGCAGAAGTATGAGTCAGAAGAAAGAGTAGAACTTGAAGAACTAAAATCTTTTATTATGACTGGATGGTCAAAAGCAACAAGAACATCGAGAAGAATAGGACAAGAGACAGCCCAGATGGCAGAGTGGTTAAAGTTTGGAGCTCACTCTTGCAGTGGCCCAGGTTTGTTTCCTAGTCATGGAACCACATCACCTGCCTGTCATTTCCTTTCTGTGACCTCAGCTCACATAGAAGAACTAGAATGACTTATAACTAGGATATACAACGATATGCTCCAGCATTGGGGAGGAAAAGAAAAGGAAGATTGGCAACAGATGCTAGCTCAGGGCGAACCGTTCCCTGCCTCCCCCCCCCCCAAAAAGGTATAAGACAAGGTAGCATGAAAACAGTGAGAAAATTAAGCAGCATCTAATTGTTAAGGTTTTCTATTATGCCCTAACAGTAGTAAGAAACTGTTGAATAGTGAAGGGGAAATGACAAACACAAATGATTTCAGTTTATATTTACTTGCTTGTTTTTAAAGAAAATGAGTACACACAACAAGAAACGGAAAAATGCTGCCAATTAAACTATGATACATTATTGGTTGTAAGATTCATAACAATTTCAATGATGATAAAATATCTGTTTTAGATGAAATATAGGGATTGAATATTTATTGCCTGGATGTTTGGAAGTACAGAAGAAAAAGAAAGAGAATTAAGGATGACAAATGATAAACAACAACGAATAGACCAGATTTGGAGTAGAAACATGAGTTGAATATTAGACATATTGAATTAGACATGATAACTCCGAGACAGCTAAGTGGTAGTGTGATTACAGTAGTTCAGTATTTGAATCTTGAACTTAAAAGTGAGGTCTTAACTGGAGGGAGGAATTGGGAGCATAAATCACAAATAAAGCCATAAAACTGAGAGAGGAGTGAAGCCCAAATATGACAGCACCTATGAAAGGCAGCAATGAATTCTTTACTGATTCTCTCATGTTAAATTAACATCTCTATATTAAAATATGTAGTGTATAATATATATGACTTTCATATATTCTTTGAACTTATCTTTTAGAGTAGTAGGAATATCTATCTGCATATCCATCTTCCTCCTTAACTGTGGGAAGCTATTATTATCTCTGTTTCTTTAACACTAAGCGGTTTCTGGCATACAGTAGCTAATTAACAACACACTGAGTAACTGGATTTATTTCTGAAATAGAGTTTTCCCTATTGGCCGATTTCCTTAGCTCCGTTATTATTTTCATAGTTATAGGATCGTTAGTTTTCTAAATTCATTTGGAAAAGGAATAAAACTATATACTAGAGCTCAAACATACCTTAAGCTCATGCATGCTGAGATTTTTTTCAGGACTGTCGTACAAAATCTTAGATGTTCCATAGACCCCTTCCCCACCAACTACCTTCTCTATTTAGGGCTGGACCTAAATTCTAAGGGTAGAGTTTGGGAACCATCAATCTGTTCTAATCCTCATGCTATTAAGAATTGGAAACTGTCCCAAAGAAAATGACTTTCTCTAAGCCAAAAAATTCCTTAGGGAGACAACCAGGACTAATACTTGGACATTGTACTCCCATAATAGTGCTCTTTTTAGAACTCTGAAAAATAAAAATGTCCACTATACAATGGTAATAAATTTTTTATTATGTAAATTAATATTTAGAGTCAAACTGAAAGACATGAAAGACTTTCATGAGTACTTTTAAACAAAATCCTGCCAACAGATTAGGTAAAAATTTTCATTGATTTTTGTTCATTCTGTGTATTTATTGGTGTTTTCCTATTTGGGAAGAAGTAGAAATTGATTTTGGTGTAGAATATAACATATTAAGACATGAAAAGACTGCTTCCATGCTACAACCAAAGGGTTTATTAGTTGCTATAGAAACTATACGGCCCACAAAGGTAAATATAATTATCTGTCCCTTTAAGAAAGTTTGTTCACACATAATTAGAGCAGTAAGATCTAATTTGGTAGTCACTAGCCATATTTTACTATTTAAAGTTAAAGTAGTTAAAATTCAATTACTCTAAAAATGTGTTCCTTGGTAACACTAGACACATTTCAAGTGTTACCTCGTCTATTTTATGAGGCTAATGGTGAGTATATTAGATAGCACAAATATAGAACATTATCATTATCACAGAAAGTCTTTTGGATAGTGTTGATTCAGTGTACATGAATTCGGTAGGTCATTTATTTATTATATTCTTTATGTTAACTATTTTCTAAGGTCCAAGGGACCAGGATGTTAGAGTATCAAGGTCAATAAGGAATCAGGACATGTCTTGCACAGAGCCTCGCTGAGCCATCCTAGGCAGAAAGCATGTAGAATTCCAGAATAAATGAGAAAGTCATAATGTCAACAATTCTTCCCTAGTTATCTTTCCTTTAATAACTCTTCAGAAATTCACGTAGCATAGCATCTACTGCTAAGGAAGTCATTGACAAATGCACAATAATGGTGATTTACCCCTATGTTTTCTTCTAAGAGTTTATAATTTTATGTTATATTTAGATTAATTATCCATTTTGAGATAATTTTTGCCTATGGTTTGGGGTAGAGGTATGACTTCATTCCATGAGTGTGACTATCTAATGTTCTACACCCTTTGAAGAGATTGCTATTTTCCCATTTGTTATGGATTGAATTCTGCCCTCTCAAACTCGGTGTTGAAATGCTAACCCCTAGTATCTCACAGTATGACTGCATTTGGAGATAGGTCTTTTAAAGAGGCAACTAAGAGCCAGTAAAATGAGGCCATTTGAGTGAGCTCTAATATCTGACTGTGTCCTTATCAGAAGAAAAGTTTAGAACATAGAGAGAGACAACCAGGGATGCATTCTTAGAGAGAAAAAGCCGTATGAGGATGCAACAAGAAGCTAGCCATCTGCAAGACATGGATAGAGGCTTCAGCAGAGACCAAAGCTGCCAACCTCTTGATCTTGGATTTTTGGGCTTCAGAACTATAAGAAAATAAAGTTTTGTTGTTTAAGCTCTTCACTTGGTGGTATTTTATTACAGCAGCCCTAGAAAATCCACACCCGATTGAATGGTCTTGGTGCCTTCATTGAAAATCAACTAACCATAGATGTATGGGCTGATTTTTGGAGTCTCAATTTTCTTTCATTATTTTCTGTGTTATTTTAAGAGTAACACACTGGTCTGATTACTGTAGCTTTGCAACAATTTTTGAAATCAGGAAGTGTATATCCTCTAAGTTTATTCTTTTTCATGTTCCACTGGGCTAATTACAGTTGCTTGAATCCCATACAAATTTTAGCATTAGAATCTCCATTTCTGCAAAAAAAAGGGCACTGGAATTTGAAAGAGATTGCCACTGAATCTGTAGATTGCTTTCGGAGTATTGCATCAACATTCATGTCTTTGATTGAAAGAACATGGAATGTTTTTTACTTTATTAAGGTTTTCTTTAATTACTTTTCTTCTTTACAGTTTTCATTATATAAGTTAAATAAGTGTGTGTTCCTTTTGATGATATTATACACAAATGTTTTTCTGAATTTCTCTGAGATTATTTATGGTTATTGTTTAGAAATATTACTGGGTTTTGTGTTAATCTTATGTCTTTCACCTCACCTGAATTTGTTTATTAGCTCTAATAGTTTTTTGGGGAGTGGTAACTGGGTTCTTTACAATATCCTATATAAAAAAATCATCCCATTGGTAAGTAGAGATCATTTGGATACCCTTTTTTTTGCTTGCCTCATTGTTCTGGCTATTACTTCTTATACAATAGAAGTGGTGAAAGTAGACATTCTTGTGTTTTTTCTAACCTTAGGGGGAAAGCTTTCAGTTCCCCATCATTGAGTATGGTGTTAACTATGGGTTTTTCATAGATGACTTTTATTCCTAGTTTTTTAGTTGTTTTTAAAGGTTGATGGTTTTTGTCAAATGCTTTTTCTGTGTAAATGGAGATGACAAAGTGATTTTTGGTTATTATTCTGTTGACATGATCTATTACACAATTGATTTCATTTAGTGAACCATCCTTACATTCCTGGGATATATCCCACTTAGTCATGGTGAATAATACTTTTAATATTCTGATGGATATAGTTTGCTACCATTTGGTTAGTAATGTTGGTCTATAGTTTCCTTTTTTGGATCGTCTTTGTCTAGCTTTGGTATCAGGGTAACTGATACTAAAACTGGCCTTATCAAATGAGTTAGGATGTGTTCCTTCCTTTTCTAAGTTTGGAAAAGTTTGAGAAGAATTGGTGTTCATGCTTCTTTAAAACTTTAGTAAGCTTCATCAGTGAAACAGTTTGGTCCTTGGTTTTTCTTTGTTGAAAGGTTTTTGATTACAAATTCATTCTCTTCACAGTTTAGGCTTTCTATTTCTTCTTTAATCAGTTTTTGTAGTCCTTGTGTCTATGAATTTGTCCATATTATCTAGGTTGTCCAATTTGTTGGCCTAAAATTGTTCATAATATTCTCTTATAATCCTTCTTATAAGGTCACTGGTATGGTTCCCATCTTCTGGTTTTAGTAATGTTAGTCCTGTCTTTTAGTTTCATTGATTTTTCTCTATTTTTCCAGTTTACTTTGTTCTTTCTAGTTCCTTAATGTGTAAAGCTAGGTTATTGGTTTGTAATTTTTTTTAATGTGTGCTTTTACAGCAATAAATTTACCTTTCAGCACTGCCTTTTTTCCATCCTATAAGTTTTGGTAGTTGTGTTTGTGTTTCCACTCATTACAAAGGAATTTTTTGGGGTAATTTTTCATTGTGATTTTATTTTTACACATTGGTTATTTAAGAGTGTGTTGCTTAGTTTCCACATATTTGTGGATTTTCCATATTTTTGTTACTGCTATTGATTTCTCATTTTACTCCATTGTTTTTGGGAAAATAAGTTATCTAGGTGTATTTTGTGGCCAGTCTTGTGGTCATTCTTCGAGGATATTCTATGTATTTTTGAGAATGTATATTCTGCTTTCATTGAAGGAATTGTTTCATATATATGAGATCTGGTTGACTTATCACATTATTCATATTTATTGAAGGCTTGCAAATTTCAGGGGAATAATTGGACAATAAATAGTTAATGTGGTCCCTTCAATCTCTTAACATAGTAGCAGCTCCCAATTCCCCAAAGTCTAGTACAACGGCAGGCAGCTGTGCTTTTCCTGGAGCAGCTTGTATGCATTGGATAATAAGGAACATATACTCAAATCTTGGAGATTGGTGCTCTGATTGCTAATTGTTGCTTCTGATCATGGAGGTGCAGACAAAGAAGCACGTGGCCACTGTTGCAAACACCACGATTATTGTTGCAAGTCCCTCCTCTTTCAACTTAAATGACTTCCAGGAGATAAAAAGAGCTAATGCCTTTTCTTCTGCATTTTTCTCTTTTTCCCCATTTTAGGAGCCAGACATTTAAGAACCAGAACATTCAAATGTAATAATGTATAGTAGTCCCCCCTTATCTATAGGGGATATGTTTCAAGACCACCAGTGGATGCTTGAAACCACAAATAGTAACAAACCCTATATATACTATGTTTTTTTCCCCAACTAACAGGAAAGAAGCATATACAGCATGGAGGCATTGGACAAAGGGATGATTCATATACTAGTGAGATAGAGCAGGATGGTGTGAAATTTCATCATGCAGAATGGCAGATAATTTAAAATTTATGAATTGTTTTGCTCTGGAATTTTTCATTTACTATTTTGGTCTGTGTTTGACCATAGGTAATGAAACCACAGAAAGCCAAACCACAGATAAAGGGGGACCACTATACATGGGAAAACTTAGAAAGGCAAGTGCATATGGGACATGGCATAGATTCCGAAAAGGTCTGAGAAGAACTGAAATTTATACCTTAGATTGATACCTAGTGCAAAGACACTATACAACAAATCAAAACAAAATCAGCAAAGAATAGGGAAGGGAGAAAAATCTGATCTCCACAATTACCACAGTATAAGATTCAAATGTCTGGCTTTCAACAACAAAACCATAAGTCATACAAAACCAGGAATGTATGTCTGATTCAAAGGAAAAAAAAATCGACAGAAACCATCCCTGAGAAAGACCATGTCATAGACTAACTAGACGAAGACTTCAAAACAACTCTCTTTTAGATACATGAATAGTTGAAAGAAATGTAGGGACAAAGTAAAAAGATATATTTATATGAATGGACATAGAAATAAAGAGATAGAAAACACAAAGTTGAGTCAAATATAGTTTCTGGAGCTGGAACTGTAACCAGAAAATTATAGATTATATTGGTATATAAAAGAAAATCCTTAATATTGATGTGTTAAGAACAGAGATAAAGTAGTCATCTGGCTAGTTGATGTTCTTCTCACATCTTCCTACATTCAAATCTTTTAGCAAATACCATTTGGCTAAAACATCTACGCAAATATTGCAGAAGAGCTCTACATCTACTTGCTTGGAATAGGCATTTAGTTTATAGACAGAACAGGTATGAATGGAAAAATAGAAGAGGAAAGGAAAAAAATGAAAGGAGGCAGGAAGTTAAGAAAAAGAGCCAAAGATGGAGAGGAATGGAATGAAGGTAAAAGAAAATAATTATTTCCTAGGAGGTGTGTTTTTAAAAAAATGCTCTTTGCTTTTCTTTGCATTTAGAAGAAAAGAGGAATGCATTAATTCTGGAATCTCCTAATTTCCTTCTTCTCAAAAATTTCCTGGTAGTAATATAGACAGAAAATAACCATTGAATAAATTTATCAGTTTTTCATTCATCTAACTTCTCCAAGTTCTCTTTCCAAAGTTTCATCAGGAATTAGTTATCAAAATATTTTAGAGGGAGTGATGTCAGCATCCCAGCAGAATGAACTTTCCCGGGACTCTCTCCCCTCCCACATACAACAAAAAGTGGCAACCATACTCCAACAGAGAACATCCTAACAACACAAAAACTTCAGAGAGACAAGCAGGCACACAATGAGGGTGTAAAGGCTTGAGCTCCACTCCCAGTAGATGGAATGGGTAAGAGAGATATTCACTCCCTCCCCTATAGACTGTGTTCATCACCTCAGGAGGATCCCTGAGGTAAGGAATGGGGGAGGGATTGCTCATTAACAGAATCACCCAGGACTCCCTAGGGCCCTTGCAGCCTAGAGGGAAGCCATTTAATGGGGAAAAAGCTTTCATAGGGGATGAACTCATCAAGCTAACACCCCAGGAAACCAGATAGTGAGCGCTGATTGAGAAAGCCCAGAGTGCACACAGGAGAAAGTGTGCACTCTACTCTGCACTGTACCACTACCTGGGATCTCAGCTAAATGTAGAGAGCTCAGAATATGTGGCTCTTCACCCCCCTCCAGTGGTGGTAGGCAGTAACTTCAACCAAATAATATCAGACTGAGAAAGAACCAACCTTCTAACATTAGACACTACATCAAATCTCCATATGGGAGAGAAAATGACAAGCACCCAGAACTCAGTCCTGACGACACAGAAGTTTGTAATTGAAATGACAATGAATTCAGAATAGCTATCATCAAAAAACTCAAAGAGGTAAAAGAGAATGTAGAGAAACAATTCAATGAGTTCAGGAGCTGCTTCACAAAAGAGATTGAAACTATAAAGGAAAATCAATCAGAAATATTAGAGATGAAAGACACAGTGGAAGAAATAAAACAAAATACAGATTCCTTGAATTCTTGAGTGGAGACTGTGGAGGAGTGTATCAGCATAATCGAAGATAGACATATTGAAATGCTCCAGAGAGAGGATGAGAGAGAACTAAGACTAAAAAGAAATGAAGAAAGTCTCCAAGAAATATCCAACTCAATGAGGAAATGCAACATAAGAATTATAGGTATTCAAGAAGGAGAAGAGAAGGAGAATGGAGCAGAAAGCATACTCAAAGAAATACTAGCAGGAAACTTCCCAAACCTAGGGAAAGAGAGGGAAATCTGTGTGGAAGAGGCTTCCAGATTGCCTTAATTTGTCAGTGTAAAAAGACCTACTGCAAGGCATATAGTAGTAAAACTGGCAAAAATGGATGATAAAGAATACTAAGGACAGCAAGGCAGAAGAAAATAACATACAAAGGAATTCTACCAGGCTTTCAGCAGATTTCTCTGCAGAACCTTGACAAGTTAGGAGAGAATGAAATGACATATTCAAATCTTTAAAAAACAAAAATCTTCAGCCAAGAATATTCTATCCAGCAAAAATATCCTTCAGATATGAGGGAGAAATTAAAACTTTCCTAGACAAACAAAAGTGAAGGGGCTTTGTAGCCATGAGACCTCCCTACAAGAAATCCTCAGGGGGGCGCTCATACCTGAAAAAAAAAAGGGGGAAAAGGGGATGGAAAACACAGAGTAAGGGGATAAATAGGCAAACAGAACCAGAATAAGATAGCAAATATTCAACCATAGCATTAAGATAGAGGGAAGGAAAACAGCAAAAACAAGGATAATCCTGTCAGTTTAACTACCAATTCACAAGACAAGATAGAATAAGATATGAGAAAAACAACTGAGCAGAAGAGGAGGAAAGGGAATTAATTGGCTTAGACTAAGGAAATAAGAGGCCATCACAAAATGGACTATCTTATACACGAGATGCTGAATACAAACCCTAAGGTAACTACTAAACAAAAAAGCAGAACAGAGATTCAAAGAATAAATAAGGAGCAAAAAAGAAATGCATCATAAACAGCTACATAATTCAATGGGTAGACCAAAACACACAGGTTGAGAAAAAAAGGAAAGGCAGGAAAATGGGAAAACAAGTGATAGAATGACAGCATTGAGCCCTCACACATCAATAATCACCCTAAAAGTAAATGGATTGAATTCTCCAAGAAAAAGACACAGAGTGACAAAGTGGATTAAAGAACAAGAGCCAAGAAAAACTGCCTCCAGGAAACACATCTCAGTTCCAATGACAAACATAGGCTCAGAGCAAAGGGATGGAAGGCAATACTCCAAGCTAATGGCAAGCAAAGGAAAGCAGGTGTTGCAATACTTACATCACACAAAGTATAGTTCAACATAAGGCAAGTAAAGACAGACAAAGAGAGGCAGTATATAATGATTAAAGGGACACTCCATCAAGAACAAAGAACAAACAATGCTTATAAATATCTATGCACCCAACACAGGAGCAACAAAGTACATAAAGCAAATATTAACAAGCCTAAAAGGTGATATTAATAATAACACAATAATAGTAGGAGACTTCAACATTCCACTCATGTCAATGGATAGATCATCCAGATGAAAAATCAACAAGGAAACAGTGGAATAAACTACAACCAGTTGGACTTAATAGATGTATATAGATCCCTCCATCCAAGACAGCAAAACACACACTCCTCTCAAGTGAACCTTCTTAAGGATAGGCCATATGTTGGGAAACAGGGCAAGCTTCAGTAAATGTAAGAAAATTGAAATCATAACAATCATCTTTTCTGATCATAATGCTATAAAGCTGGAAATGACAAGAAAAAAGCTGAGAAAAGGACAAAGATCTGGAGACTAAACAACATGCTACTGAGCAACCAATGGATCATTGAAGAATTTAAATAAGTGAAAAACGATCTGAAGAAAAATGAAAATGAAAACATGTGGTACTAACTTATTTGGGACACAGCAAAGTGGTAATAAGGGGGAGATTCAGCACCAGTTCAACTTAACAAACAAGAAAAATCCCAAATAAGCAATCTCAAATTACACCTAACTGAATTAGAAAAAGAACAAAGTCCAAAGTCAGCAGAAGGAGAGAAAAAAATAAAAATCAGAGCAAGAAATAAATGCTATCAAAACAAAAAAGGTGGTAGAAAGGATCTATGAAACAAAGAGCTGGTTCTTTGAAAAGATAAATAAAATTGACAAATTCCTAGCCAGGTTTACAAAGAAAAAAAGAGAGAAAGCTCAGATGAACAAAATCAGAAATGAAGGAGGAGAAATAACAACAGACCCCACAGAAATACAATGGATTATAAGAGAATGCTACGAAAAACTATATGCCAACAAAATGGATAATCTAGAGGATGTGGATAAAGTCTTAGACCCTTCCAACCTATCAAAGCTGAATCAAGAAGTAACAGATACTCTTAACAGACCAAACACAAGGTAATAGATTGACACAGTAATCAAAAGCATCCCCAAAAATTAAACCCAAGGGCCAGACAGCTTCCCTGGGGAATTCTACCAAACTTTAAGAGAGGATTTCATACTTATCCTTCTCAAGCTATTCCAAAAACTCAGGGAAGATGGAACACTTCCTAAAACATTCTATGAGGCCAACATCACTCTGACACCAAATCCTGACAATGACAACACAAAAAAGGAAAACTACAGGCAAATATCATTGGTAAGTATAAATGCAAAAATCTTCAACAAAATTTTGGCAACCCAAATTCAGCAATACATCAAAAGGATCATACATCATGATCAAGTGGGATTTATTCCAGGGACACAGGGATGGTTCAACATCTGCAAAGCAATCAACGTGATACACCACATCAACAATTTGAGGAATAAAAACCACAAGATCATCTGAATTTATGCAGAGAAAGCATTTGACAAGATCCAACAGCCATTTACAATAAAAACTCTTAACAAATGGGGATAGAAGGAAACCACCTCAACATAATAAAGGCCGTATATGACAAATCCACAGCCAACGTCATACTCAATGGGCAAAAATTGAATGCCATCCCCCTGAGAAGAAGAACAGGGTGAGGATGCCCATTATCACCACTCTTACTCAACATAGTACTGGAGATTTTGGCCAGAGCAATTAGGCAAGAGGAAAAAATAAAAGGAATCCAAAAAGGGAGTGAAGAAGTGAAATTCTCATTGTTTGCAGACGACATGATCTTATATATAGAAAACCCTGAAGAATCTCTCAGAAAACTATTAGAAATAATTAACAACTACAGTAAAGTTGTGGGGACAAGATCAACTTACAGAAATCAGTTGCTTTTATGTACTCCAATAATGAACTTATAGAAAGAGAACTCAAGAACACAGTTCCATTTGCAATTGCAACTAAAAGAATAAAGTACCTAAGAATACATTTAACAGAGGATTTGAAGGACTTTACAATGAAACTGTAAGACATTCCTGAAAGAAATTGATAATGACATAAAGAGATGGAAAGAGAATCCATGCACATAGATTGGTGGAATAAATATAGTTTTCTTTATTTTATTTATATTTTATTTATATATTTTATATATTCTATAAATAAAATGTCCATACTACCTGAAGCAATCTACAGATTCAATGCAATCCCAATCAGAATGCCAATGACATTCTTTACGGAAATAGAAGAAAGAATCCTAAAATTCATATGGGGCAACCAAAGACCTCAAATTGCTAAGGCAATCCTGAGAAAAAAAGAGCAAACCTGGAGGTATAACAATCCCTGACTTCAAAATGTACTACAAAGCCATAGTGATCAAAACAGTATGGTCCTGGTACAAAAACAGGCGCACAGATCAATGGAACAGGACTGAAAGCCCAGAAATAAAACCACACATCTCTATCAGCTAATTTTCAGAAAAGGTGCCAAGAACATAAAATGGAGAAAAGATAGTTTCGTCAATAAATGGGATTGGGAAAAACTGGAAAGCCATATCAAAAGGATGAAAGTAGACCATTATCTCATGCCATACACAAAAATAAACTGAAAATGGATCAAAGAATTGAAGATAAGTCCTGAAACTATAAACTCCTGAAAGATAATCTAGTACACTGTTTGACGTTGAACTAAAAAGTATCTTTTCGAATACCATGTCTTCTCAGACAAGGGAAACAAACAAAAAAATAAACATGTGGGACTTCATCGGACTAAAGTGCTTCTGCAAGGCAAAAGAAACCAGAATCAAAACAAAGAGACAACCC
>NW_025802467.1:0-1604 GCF_021613505.1 Equus quagga | reverse complement strand
TCCAATTAAAGAAAACCCAAGATACCATTTTTCATCTATACTTAATGGGAACTCTTTAAAAGATAGACTTTACTTTTTAGAACAGTTTTGAGATTGATAGAAAATTTAAGAAAGACAGCACAGAGAGTTCCCATACAGCTCTGTTCTGATTTGCTATTACTAGCATCTTACCTCAATAGGGGATATTGGTTACAACAGATGAAATTATACAGGTTCATTGTTATTAACTAGATGTATGACTGTTGATGTTGACCTTGATCGCCTGGCTAAGGTAGTGCTTGTCCGTTTTCTCCACTGCAAGGTTACTGCCCCCTCTTTCCATACTGTGCACTTTAGGAAGGAATTCCATGCACAGGTCTCTCCCTGGTTGATGCCCCCTCAGCTCTCAGGATCAGGGCAGAAAAAGGAAGATGTGCACAGCTGACTCTCTCCCAGTTCAGGCCTCATCCTGATGCAGTACCACGTGACCTATATAGTGAGGGGTATGTCTTCAATAGCAAATATTTACTGAATACCTACCTGGTGTTGAGTCTGGTGGTTGGCAGTGGAATTCCAGGCTGTGCTAGACAGCCTCATCCCTGCTCAGGGAGCTTGCCCTGAAGTAGGAACATTAGGGTGGGAGGCATACTTGGGGCCATCCTTCCCCAACTTCACCACTGGAGACAGGGAGGCCAGAGAGGACACTGCTGCACTCATGGGTCTGTGATGGGATGAGCGTTGGTGGGATGATAGGAGAGCAGGGAATCAGAGGCAACACGAGAGCTGAGGGCACCTGGGAATGACGTGAAGAGTCCTCGGGTTTAGGCGAAGATGTAGAAAAGTCCATGAAACGATATAAACAGAGGAAGATGGAGATAAACAACATGACCTGGGAGAAGTGAACTACCAGGGAAATGAGATTAGAATTCAGGAATTACGAGACCCTGGCAGGGCAAGTGCCTTAGGAATCCCAGAAGATGTGCTTTGGTTTGTCAGGTGGAGGGGCTTGGTCATCGGTTGAATGTGATCTACTGAGGCTGCTGGAAAGGAAGACAGGGAGAGGCCACATGTCAGCAGGGTGAGAAGTGAAGGGTGGGTGAGAGAGTTGACAGAGGGAGGACAGATTCCCCTCCAGGAAACCTTGCATGGGAAGTGTAAGATGGAGGAGTCCAAATCTGGATGTCCTTCACTGTGTGTCATAAAAATAGAATAATGTTAATTTGTAGATTTTTGTCACAGGAGAAGATAAATTCAAAGCTTATAGATTGATTACCCTTTAAAACATTAACTATTTATGTCCAACAAAGAAAATTTGCTTCTTTGGCCCCAGCTTTGTGCCATAAAAGTACTATACTCAAAAACATTCTTTACCACCTTACTGGTCTCCTCAGTAAGATGAGTTGAATAACATTTGGACTCAAGTTTAGACTCTAGTATGTGAGATTCATGTGTTTAACTTTGTGAAAAATGGTCTCTGACACGTTGGGAGCTTCCTGAAATGTCTGAGAGGGTCCTTCCATCTAATCTACTGACCCTGTGGTGACTGAGGACTGGAATCTTCAAGCTCAGGAATTACTGTTCTTGAGTCCTGAGGTGATTCCCAGGAGCTACGAAAACTTTCCTTT
>NW_025802466.1:0-3238 GCF_021613505.1 Equus quagga | reverse complement strand
TTAACTACCCTATAATAATGTAATGAGTAGCCTGCTAGAAAATTAAAAGTAAGCCCTATTAAGCAAACCAAAATAGGTTGAACTTAGGTTACTCAAGATGGACAAACCACTACTGTCCTTATATTTTTGAGACCCTTAAGTTTCTTTTAGAGCAGGAGGAGCCAGTCAGAAAGCTCCTTTTAAAGGTGAATAAGGAATTTCTAACAGAAAAGCATAACTTATTCATAACTTGATCATTTACTTTGTTTATTAGATATAGAGGTATGACCCATTCATCATCTATTTTAGGTGAAAGATCTTACAATCCTAAGCGTTTCCACCACAGGGTCCATCGAATCATGATTGATGATCACAATGTGCCCACTCTAAAGTAAGTTTCTTGCCAAGTTGGCTGTCAGAAGAGGGCTAAATGAATTGAGCTCAATTTTTTTGAAGTACTTTAATTCAACTAAAAATTTTACATTTGAAATCAGAGAGATGCTGACTCTTTCGAAGGAAGTCATTGAGTGGATGGCTGAGGATAAAAGAAACATTGTGGTGATTCACTGTAAAGGCGGAAAAGGTAAAAACATTTTTCTTTTTATTTCTCTTTTTCTAGAGAAATGTGAAAAACATATTAAGGTACAAGACCAAGACATACTGCTATTAATCAGTGTTGATAATTGTTAACACTTTTTAATATTAGCTTCAAGACTGAAGAAAGGGAAGGAAAGGGGTGAGTAGGGGAGGAAGGCAGAGAGTAAAGAAGGGAAGAAAATAGGAATAAAAACTAAGAAATTTCCGTTGTTATTGACTATTTGGTTTCTTCATTTTTGATTTGCTAAAATAATCCGTCAAAATACAGTGTTTAGAAACTGTCTGAGCACTTGTGTTCTATTTAAGATTGTTCTTAAACTTTGTGAGAGGCTTTTAAAGTTAAGGGAACCAACAGTGATGCTATTTCAAAAACCAAATCTACTGGAATTTTTATAGTGTAATGATACAAAGAAGATGATTTTGGTGGGTGTAAAATGAGAAAAAAAAAAGCTGTTAGTAAATCCAACCAATTTAAGTTGAATTAGATTTTCTCTCATTCAACTTTAGACTTTTAATAATCATCCAAGCATATTTCACAATTTTTGACAAAGAATTATGTTTTTGGTGAGCCGTAAAATTGTTTTTTATATTGAATTCCGGGAAAACGTAACTCTTTAAAACTGCCGTATATATTTGAGTAGAATCAAGTTTTAGTCTTATTTGAAAACTAGTTTCAAGCCCATTAGTGAGTAGGCAAGTTCTGTCTCCAGATCCACAGGTTGAAATATTCTGTATATGTTAGCAATTTACAATACCATGGATAAATGAAGAATATAGAGGTTGAACCACATGGAACTGTCAGTTTTGGACCATCTTTTACTTATAAAAATGGCCATTTCACATGGCTCAACCTAAAATATTATAATTTCAAGCAATTGGCTTCACTATTCTTTTAATTAAAGCTAATTCCCTGCTTGAAGGAAAACATTCATTTCAAATTTCATTTTTTTCTTTTTTCTGAGAGAGGACTATTCTGTGTTCACATGTCTTTCATCGATTTCCCTTTAGGATTGTTTGGAGGGCTGGTGTTCAGCTGGTGCACATCAGAGCAGCCTCTTTTTTTTAAATTGTCATTCGTATCAGTTTTCCTCTATCTATCTATCCATTATCTATCTATCTATCTATCCATTAAATCAATCTTATTATCTATCTATCTATTATAAATCTATCTATCCATTAAATCAATCTTATTAATTATATTACTCAAATCTTTCTATTTAGTATTTCTTTTCTTTTTTACTATTTCTTTGTATCAACTATTTTGTGTGTTGATTTCTTCTTTTAATTCTATCAACTTTTGCTTTTTATATTTCATAGTGTGTTGTTAGGTGCATGCAAATACATGATTATTATATCTTCTCAGTGGGTTATTTCTGTTATAAATTTTTCGTCATTTTACATTCAACCTTTCTGTGTCATTTTGGTTTAGATATGTCTCTTTAAAGAGCATATACCTGCATCATTAAAAATGCAATCTCAGTATCTTCATTTTCAATGTATTTATTGCAATTGCTGACATATTTGGACTTATTTATGACATTCAGCTATATGTTTTATATTTACCACAATTTTTCTATGCTTCTTTTTATCTACTTTCCTGCATTCTGTGGATCCTCTCACCCTTTTGTTTTTCCTATAATAGTTTATTTTGAGGTTTCTTGGCTTCAACTCCTACCTACCAGCTTGACTCCTCTCTCCATTTCTGATCCTCTGAGTTTTCCTTGCCTTTTTATTTTTGAGTTCAGCCATTTTTTTCTTTATCATTTCCATATGTTTGATACAGAGGTGGAAGTTTTCAATCTATCATTGGTGCTCAAACTATCGTCTTGATTTAGAAATAGTCTTTTTAACTTTCAATCATCTTTGTTAGATTTCTTGAACTTTAATGCAAAGAGTACCCAGATTTAATATTCTCAGTACCCTTGTAAAGAAAACTCTTTAGATTTCTTAGAATAAATATTCTTTTATCTTTTATGGGAAAACGTAAGAGAAACCTCCTTGCCAGATTTGCCAGATAAATAACAAAATACCTCAGATGAAGCAAAAAAAAAAAGGGTCCAGCAAAGAAAACTCCAAAAACAGTGATCCAGGAGCAGTGAAGAAATACTGAAAAGACCAGAGGAGTCAAGCAAGCCTGCAGGTGACTGGAAAAGGCAGTCACATCAGTGGGATATAAAGGAGCTCAAGACTAAGATAGATACATTGATGTAGAACAGTCTTTCTCAAAGTGTGCATATTATTATGCAGTTGGTAATGGTGGGATAATTAGCATTGAACTATCCAGATTTAAAACCTAGGACCATCGCTAACCATTTAGGTGAGTTAGATAGCCATTCAAAACCTCAGTTTTCCCATCTGTAAAATGGGAATTGTAATACTTACCTTAAAGGATTGTTAAGAAATTAAAATGAAGTAATGCATATTAAACTGTGTAGTAGAGCGCCTGATACATAGTAAACAGTGAGTAAATGGTAGCTATTATAATTATTAAAATAGAGTCTAAAAACAGCCAGCACCAGAATCGTTAATGCGGAGGAAGTGACCATAGCAAGTGTAGACTAGAGAGTCAAGGTGCTTGTCTGTAAAAGGACAGAGAGAAGTTAGTTGTCTGAGCGTTTGGGGCTGATAGTGAGTGTTGTTTATAAGATAGGGTAAGGGGAGC
>NW_025802465.1:0-3419 GCF_021613505.1 Equus quagga | reverse complement strand
GCTCACAACACAAAACAGAATAATTTGTGACAACAATAACTCAGAATGGGAAGAAACTGCTGAAGTTAATGGAGATAAGAGCCTATCAGAAAATGGACTATTTCATCTTTGGTATCTTTTATACAAACCTCATGGTAACCACTACACCAAGAATCAGAGCAGAGCTACAATTCATAAAAAAGAGAAAACTGAGAAAACCTCCACATAAAACCACCAAAATGAAATGGCACTCAGAAAGACAAAGGAAGAGAAACAATAGAAATATGGCACAACCGGAAAGCATGAGATAAAATGGCAATATCAAGCCTACATATATCAATAATCACTGTAAATGTAAATGGATTGAATTCTCCAATCAAGAGACACAGAGTAGCTGGATGGATTAGAAAACAAGACTCAACAATATGCTGCCTCCAGGAAACACAACTCAGCTCTAAAGACAAACATAGGCTGAGAGTGAAGGGGTGGAAGATGATATTCCAAGTTAATGGCAAACAAAAGGAAGCAGGTGTTGCCGTACTTATGTTAGACAAAGGAGACTTCAAGATAAGAAAGACAATGAGAAACAAAGAGGGGCAGTATACAATCATATAAGGGACATTCCACCAAGAGGACACAACACATATGAATATATATGCACCTAACACAGAAACACCAACATCTTTAAAGACACTATTAAGAGATGTAAAAGGAGAGGGTAACAGCTTCCATGTATAATAGTAGCGGACCTCAACACTCCACTTATGTCAATGGATATGTCATCCAGACAGAAAGTTAACAAGCAAATAGTGGATTTAAATGAAACACTTGATCAGATGGACTTAAGAAATATAGAGAGAGCATTCCATCCAAAAACAGCAGGGGACATATGGCTGTCAGTGAGATATTCATTGTTCACAGTATCCAGGCCACTCCTCTACTACATGTCTTACTTGCCTTGGATCCAGCCTGCTGTGGCGATTTCACAGCCATGTCTCTTTGTACAATGTGAATAGTCCTAGGATCATTGTGAGGCCTGAATGAGATACAACAGATAAGTCCTCAGAACATGGCTGGGCACAGAGTAGGTGCTATCTGCACACCAGCTGCCAGAGATTAGTTTTATAAAAATGAGAAAGAAGTTATGATAAACCTTGAAGGACTGCTAGGACCATCATAAACCAGTGAAGTCTCTGCTTCTACTTCACATTCTCTACAAGATCTAGAGATAATTGTGTTCAGATCTGAGGTCAAAGTCCTAAGTTGAAAATAAAGCACTGTATTTGATCCAGGCTTACTTGATATTTTTCTGACTCCTTCTTAAAAGAGTTTTATTGAGATAAAATTTACATATCACTTCTTCTCAAACATAGTCTGCATTCTGTTGGCCTAGTCATCCTCTCAATACCCACCACCAAGCTATGTTTACACATTTTCAAAATTCAATAAAACATGAATGGCAAACAATTACATACCACTTACTCGATGCAGAGCACTGGTGAAAACCTCTTTTAATATTCACATCTGCAATCCAATGAGCAGAGGGATGTTGAAACATTGTCTAGACTGGAATACTTTGGAGGGTGAAAGAGGTCACTAAATGGATGCAATGCTGGGACAGTAACATAAATCAGGATTCTCCTGAGCCAACTGAGATGTGTGGTCTCCCTCCCCATGAGGTAAGCATATCGTTTCTCCCCAGCTGCTGACAATGGGACAAGAGAGGTCAAGTAACTTGACCAAGGGCACACAGCTAGTGGAAGGCAGAGCCTGGATAAGAGGCAGGGTGTTTTGATTCGAGAGACTGCTCCTGACACTATTGATATCTTGAGTTGGAGACTTATGGACCTTCACTTTGTGGCTCATATGGATCCTTGGGACCTTGATCCCACATCTGCACTAGGTGAACTCCAGGTGGATTTTTGGGCAGTTTTCTGCCTGTGGCGTTTCCTCTCAGTGTGATTCCTTTCCCAAGTGTCCTTGCCTCAGTCTCACAGAATTGAAACTCCTTATTCATTCCCAATGTCACATCAAAGACAGCCCACTTCTTGTGCTCTCTTCTGGCCCCTGAATCTCTTGGGATGGCCCTTCCCAGGACCTCATGGCTCTCCGAGAGCAGCTCTGTCTGGACATCCCAGGACCTAATCCCAAGGCCCTTTACTCCCTATTCATGCTCCTTGAGGGCACAGTCTGTGCACCTCTGGTCTTTGTTGGACAGTAGTCAACATGTAGCTGCTTCATTAATTGTTGTGTAAGTGTGTTTCAGGACAGATTTTTAATTTTTACAAAGAATTCACTGATTATATCACATGCTTTATTATTCCCTCTGTTTAGCGAGAGAAGCTCATTTAAGCTTGAATCTTTGGTAAAGGCAAGAATCAAACCCAACACTAAAACCAGACATCAGCGTGCATCCTGGTGCTAACACCACCTTCTTTCTGTTCCCGGATGGGGACTTTGGAGTCACAACAGAGAGGCGTCAGGTGAAGAGAGGAGGAAGTTGGAGCCCATAACATCAGGGATGGGCCAACTCAATCTCCCTGTTCTGCAGAAGTAGCCATTACCTTGATCCAACATAAACCGGATCCGTCTAACGACTTGTGTCAGGGAGCCAGATTTGTTAGCTCAAATCAAAGCTGATGGGGAAAGATCAGTTCAGCCTCAGGTAATTCCCCTTGGCTCATTCACCAAAGCAGTGAACTTTGCACAACTTGACCTTTCCATAAAATGTGTGGTTAAATACTTAATCCCATACACTTGTGACAGTTCATATGGTTCATTAGGTACCTACAAAAACATCTTCTCTATTTGTTAGTAATTTTCCCTCCACTGTGTGCCCACATTTTCTTCCTAAGTGTAGGCATCCACAGTTGTGAATCTCTGGTCCTTAGGAGCATTACAAATAGTGTGTGCAGGTTCTGACATAAAGTATTTCCACTGCTAGAGCAGTGATTTTCTTCTAGGACTGATTTACTTCCTCATCCCACCCACATCTGTGGACATTATTAATGCCTAGAGATGTTTGTGGTGCTTCCACAGGGTGGGTGGTGAGCTATTTTCATCAGATGGGTAGAGACCAGGCATGCTGCTAAACAACCTGCAATGCTCAGGACATTCACTCACAAAAGAATTCTTCAGCCTCCAACCTCAGTAAAGCCGTGGTTGGGAAACCATGCCATAGAGAAATGTCTAAAATCATTTGCCCTTGTTGTGAAAGGTCAGTAGTGCAAGGCAGCCTCACACAGTGGACCGTGAGTGGAGTCCCAGTGCAGACAGACACCGGCAAGAGCGTGGGCATCTGTACCCTCTAGTGTGTGGAGCTCAGCTTCGTGGCCAAACCTCTGCCCAGATAGTCCCCATATTTTCTCTGTCCTGTCATCCTCATCCAGGTTACCCTTCAAGATCCAAGTCAATCATAACCTCATCACAAAATCTTCCTT
>NW_025802464.1:0-1052 GCF_021613505.1 Equus quagga | reverse complement strand
AAAAAAAAATGAAGATCGGCAACACTTGTTAGCTCAGGTGCCAATCTTTACCAAAAAAAAACCAGAGTATTATTTTTATTACTATGTAATTGTTCTTAGGATACATTCTCATACTTGGGTCACATTTCTATGATGGAATTAACGGCATCACATGTATTATCTTAGTACCAGTAAAACTTGAACTGTGCATTTAGTAAATGATAATACCCCTCCTCCCTGGAAGGGTTCATGTCTAACAAATAGCAGTTTATCATCAATAAACGTGGTGTATTTGCCCTTTGGATTTTTAGATTATGAGGAATCATAAGCTGAGGCTCCTGAGTGTTTCCATTAACTTTGCATCATCATTTATTTATTTATTCACAGGCCACCTTCTCTTGTCTCTTGCTATTTATTCATTTTCATCCTAAAATGTATCATGTTTTGGGTTTTTTTTTAAAGATTTTATTTTTCCTTTTTCTCCCCAAAGCCTCCCAGTACATAGTTGTATATTTTTAGTTGTGGGTCCTTCTAGTTGTGGCATGTGGGATGCCCCCTCAGCATGGCTTGATGAGTGGTGCCATGTCCGCGCCCAGGATCCAAACCAGCGAAACCCTGGGCTGCTGAAGCAGAGCACATGACCTTAACCACTCGGCCATGGGGCCAGCCCCTATCATAATGTTTTAAAAGACAGTGTTTACATTACTGAATAGAAATAAGAATAAGTTTATTCATGATTGCATGAAGAGAAAACTTGTTTCAATAAGGACTAAAGAGAAAGCCAAGGAAGTATACCAAAATGTTACAAAATGATTAACAAAAAGATTGTGACAGGGATAAATAAATAAAATGAGCTGAAGGAAAAAATAATGTCCTAGGAACCCAGATGATGTTATTTCCTTCTCCTTTAGGAAACAGATCATATCTACAAGGGAATGTTGTAATGTATAGAACTTTATAGAAGAAAAAATATTCCTTTTTGTCTTTGGGGCCCAGGCCTTCAGAATACATGCATTTTTATTAATAGCAACAATAACTGCTGTTGTTTTTGTAATAATAATTTCATGCTAAGC
>NW_025802463.1:0-2084 GCF_021613505.1 Equus quagga | reverse complement strand
AGCAGAATAAGAATTTATCATGCTGGAGTCAAGATACTTTAGAAGCTGGTGTCTATATCTTGACATCATATATTCTTTATAAAAAAAGAGCAACTCTATAGATCTATTTTTTTTAACTGTGGGAGAATGGTTCTCACTGTTACATTATGGATATGGATTTCTAAATCCAAATGGTATTTACTTCCTCCCAGATCCATGATTCTTGCTGTTACATTATAGATTTTGGTTTCAGATCCACAGGATATTTATTTTCTCCCCGATCCTTTTGTTGCTGTGACAAGAGAGACACTAATGCCTTTTTAAACTGCCTCCCTTGACTAGGTATATGGGAAGCCTAAGGTCATAGCATGATTCAACATTCTGTTATGGTTTTCTTATTTTTAAAAATATGATATATATTATGGTAATAATTAAAATATTAGCTACAGTATTTCAAACTATTTAAATCAATATTTTTATTTATTTATTTACCTACAGGGAAAGATTCACCCTGACCTAACATGTGTTGCCAGTATTCCTCTTTTTGCTTTCCTCTCCAGAGCCCTCATGTATGGTTGCATATCCTACTTGTAAATTGTTCTAGTTCTTCTATGTTGGCCACCACCACAGCAGAGCAGCTGAGAGAGGGGTAGTGTGGTTCCACAACCGGGAAACAAACCTGGGCTGCTGAAGTGGTGAGCACTGAATGTTAACCACGAGGCCAGCAGGGCTGGCTCCAATATCTTTACTTTTAAATGAAAAATGTATATGTGCAATATAAATCTAGCATTAATTACCACCAGCTGTTTTCATTAAGTATGAGGATCATTTATTCGTTGAAAAATATTTGCTGAGTTTTACAAAGTGTCAGATACTCTTCTAGGATCTGGGTATACAGTGATGACTAAGAAAATAAGTTTCCCATTTGTCCTGTAGCTTACATTCTAATGCGGAAGATAAACAATATATAAAAATGGAAATAAAGTCATAGAGTGATAACTGATTCTCATGAAATTGTCATAGAGGGGTGCATGTGTGACAAGGTAACTCTAGTTAGGTGACATGGAGACTTTTCTGAGAAGAGATTTTTGAATGATGAGATAGAATGATCCTTAAGCATATCAAGAGAAAGGAGATCTAAGGCAAAAGAGAAAAGCTTATGTAGAAACACTAAGGCAGGATGTAGTCTCAAGTGAAGAAGGTCAGGGTAATCAGTGCACGGTGGACTGGGCGAACGCGGTCCAAGTAGAGATGTGGAAGATAGGCAGGGTCTTGATCAGGGAACGCTATATTTTTAAACACTCAAGTTCCAAAAGAACATGGACATCAAAATGACTCTATTGATATAATAATTAGAAATCAAATCCTTCATGAACTTTTAGATGACAGAGCAATTTGGCATCAAAATCCCCGACATAACTTCCATTTAACTTTTGCTATGTTGATATTAGTAGAACACAATGTTTACTGCCTGCTTACAGTAATTTATAATTAAAATTCTGAATTTATGCCACAATTCTTCACCCTCCCTCATGTCAAAGAAGAAGAAAACATCTACGACAGTGTAATAACATTGATCTCTGTAAGAAGTTTCCAATGATTCTTTTGTATTTTAATTATAGAGTTAAAGAACTAGAAGGATCATAATGAGATCCCTAATCTTAAATATTTGTAATATTTTGGGTAACTTTCCTAGTGTCAAAGCAGGTCCAGAACCTACATCTTCCATTGCATAGGGAAGAGCTCTTCTGATAATCCATGGTGAAATTATAACCTGTCAGCTAGATTCCACAAATTTCTTCTGTGGCAAGAACCTCAGTTCTAGTAGGGCAGTATGTCAAGCAAATGGCTTTCACAGGTTGGTGCATTATTTCTTTTGCACTCTTTTACTAAGTTGATTACTAGAATGGTGTTTACATGCTGATTTTGGGAGACACTGAACAAGTTCAAGACATGGGCTATAAATGGCCCCTTGTTAACCCTTGGCTTGGGCCAGGGGTGTAGGCCATTCTCAGCTCACATTTATGCATGGTCTCACTGCACTGCAAAATCTATAGCACTGACGATGGTGGAGGTGGTGGCAGGCATTCTATATTCTGTCTTCC
>NW_025802462.1:670-3033 GCF_021613505.1 Equus quagga | reverse complement strand
CCTTTTCCCATTTCACTTCCCCAGTCTCCAACTGGTGCTTCCTGGAATTAGCTTCCACTGGATTCCCTATCTTAGAGTCTTTCTAAGACATGAAGAGGACCTCCCAGCTTCCTAGACACAATCAGATTCACAGGAGGGCAACATGAATCTTGGTACCTTTGGGGCAAGAGCCAAGAGCACAGCAAAGCTTGAAAGATGGAAGCACTTGCATTTGGTGTAAGAATCGTTGCTGCCCATATGAGAGCAGCCCTCCGTCGACCAGCTGCCCCCCTCCTCCGATCCTTTCCAGTAGACACAGAAAGGTTCTGTTCTGGCACCACCACGCTGGAAAGAGGATAGCATAAAAATGTGTCTCTTTCTGGTTTTATCACTTCAACTCCATAGGTTAGTCACAGATGCACTGGGTTGGAAACTGAATTGGGAAAAATTTCATCACCTGGAACAATTGTGGGGAAGAGTTCTATACCAACATCTGCGGTGGGGTTTATTTATCATTCATTCTGCCCTTCTCTGGTCACCTCAGAGCCCAGGGGACTGGTCCTTATGAACTCCTTCACCTAGGCTCCTTGTTATTGGTGGAACCAATGAGAGGAACAGGTGAGAGGTCATTGGATGAGAGGAGAAGGGAATATTTACAGAAGTCTGAAATACAGGAGTCTCCATTTCTTCCAGACTCCTTTTCTGCTCCACGTATCTCCATCTTCAGCAAGGAATTCCCTCTTCCATACCTCTAGCTCTCTTAGGGTTCAATAATATTCATCCCTCCAATTGCCTTTTTGGCTCAAATGTGCTAATAGCTTCCCTTGGTGACAGTCTCTAGTTTTTCTTTCAATTCTTGTTAGTTCTCTTCATTCTGAACGATCAGAGCTGGGCTCAGTTCCCTGCCAGGACTCTGAAAGTACATCCCATTAAGGTAACGCATAGAGGACCAGTCCTTGGTTTTGCTCACCTGAGTATGTTGGAAGGTCAGGAATACAGGTTCAGACAGATCAACCTTTTCATTCACGCCAATGGTGCCACTCACGATATGAGAGTTCAGTTTCACTTCCCGTATCCCTTTTCTCTCACCAAAAAAGGATCCGTTCAGCACATCCCCAAGAGATCGATAAGTGATAAATGCAACTGTGCTCCTCTCTGAGAAAACAGGAGAGAAATCATTTTAGAAGGTGTCCATAGTTTGAAGAATCGGTGTATTAGAGTCTTGTGTGAGTCACAAGGCAAACACAATGTATAGTCAAAATGCTCTTGGAAATCCCTTAAATTGCCCAATCAATGCATTACATGTAGTTTGGGGAACAGCATTTTGCATATGTAATGCGTGTTATAATACACCACACATTATCAAGGACATGTGTGAAACATATCTCATCGATATGTTGTAAAAATATATATGAGCCCTTAGATATCAAAATCAGAGTCATGAGGCAAGATGTTTGTCCTCAGAAGGTGGCACTGAGGTAGGATGAGGAAATCACACATTCTCATCTTCCGTCTCAAGCTCACTCTGGGCTACCTAATTTAGTGGAAAGGATGCAGGATGACCCATTTGATTTAACTCATTCTCCTTTCTTCCCTCTCTCTCCCTCTCCCTCTGCCTCTGTCTCTGTCTCTCTTTCTCTTTCCCTTTCTCCCTCCTGTCCTTTTCCCCTCCCCTTTTCATACGAGAATAATTTAATTTATAGAAGTTAAATGCACATATGACACTCTGTTTCATGATGGAGTGTTTCCTAAACTGCAACTATGTATTCGTGTGCTGCCATCCCAGTTTTAGCGAAAGCCACTTACCACCTGTATTATTATTCATTCCATTTAAAAAACAAACTTATTTTTGTACCTTTTCACCTCTCTGGCCTGCATTCTACAGCTCATAGTAAGGACTGAAGATTAATAAGTAGCCAGAAACTTTCTGGAGAAAATGTGGCAGGTGTTTCACTCTTTCGAGGTAACAGGGTCTTTTTGAAATATTTTTCATGCATCCATTGATTAATATGTTTATTCCTTTAGTCATCTAATATTTATTGAGCATCTGCTGTGTGCCACACAGTGTTCTAGGCATTGTGGTACAGCAGTGGACAAAACAGGCAGGGTCCCTGCCATCAGAGAGCTGGCATGATGGGAGTGATGGAGAGCAAACAAATAAATACATTAGAAAAATATTGCATAATGTGGATGCTATGCAGAGACTTAAATAAGGTGACAGAATAAAGCAGGGGTGGCAGACTACTGCCTGAGGGTCAAATCCAGCCTACAGCCTGTTCTTGTAAATAAAGTTTTATTGGCACACAGTCATGCCCCTTCATTTATACATTGTCTATCGCTGCTTTCCCACTACAATATCAGAGTTAAGATCATCTGGCCCCAAA
>NW_025802462.1:0-660 GCF_021613505.1 Equus quagga | reverse complement strand
AGAGACAGCCAATGGTGACCCACAGGGAAGCTAAGAGAACAGATCCTCTGACCTCACTCTCTTCTCTTTTCCTGATATCCTGTTGGTGTTTCCCATTGGCCAAAACCAACTGGAAACCAGAGGTCAAGAAAGCCCATTGTTCCAACTGAAATTTCACAAGATTGTAAACTATCATTAACTCAATAAAAAAAAAAAAAGAAAGAAAGAAAGCCCATTATTACACTCTAAAGATGTCGCATTTTGGGCAGACAACTGGATGGATTCGGGGGGGTCAACAGAAGACATCCAGACCACTTAGATATTCATTGACTTGTTTATTGGGCTTCCCCCCACCATTAGAATGTAAGTTCCATGAAAGGAAAGACAATGTACATCTTGTTTAGTATCATAGCCCCACTTTCTAGAGAGCAGATATTTCATAAATATTCATAGGATGAATAAATGACAAAATTACTGAACATCTCCAAGCCTCCTGGGTTTTCTCATCTATCTGTCACAGGGTGTTTGGGCTGGACCAGAGGTAGAAGTTAGATGCTCTTGGCTAACAATTGGGATACACTCTTATAATGCCTCCAAAACACTTACCTTCATGAGTCGATATGCATGGAGGTTTTAAGAAGATTCCACTGGAAGGAAAAATGAGAGAGGACAGAAGGGTAG
>NW_025802461.1:0-1079 GCF_021613505.1 Equus quagga | reverse complement strand
CATTTTTTCAGGTATTTTATGGCTGAAATAGTTGTGATAGTTGAGGAGGAGCCAGTAAAGGGCTTTAAATCGGAGAGTGACGTGGTCAGATCCGTGTTTTCGAGGCAGCACTAGGCCAGATTGGACGGCCTGTCCTGGAGGCAGGAAGACATCTCAGGGGATCATTGCACAGGTGCGGGCCAAAGGCCATCACGGCTCGCCCCTCGGTTCAAGTGCTTAGAGGTGGCCGAGTGGCCAGAAACAAGGATGAGGATCTGCACTGCAGAGCCAGTTAGGAGTCAACTCATCAGGGCTTGGTGATGGATTGGATGCGGTCATGAGGGGCTGGGCTGAGGCAAAGGGAACAGTTGAGAGTGTTTCCACATTCCTGGCCTGGGTAATAGCAAAGAATAGAGCCAGAGGGCTAGTGGGGAGAGAGAACGAGTTAGTTCTTTTCAGATGCCTCTACTCTGTCCATGTGAAAACTGGAGCTAGAGGAGTAAACTACAGAGCCATCAACATCTGAAAATTAGAGTAAACCATCAGATCCCCCAAGGGGAAGGGGCGGAGGGAGAATTGCAGAGAACTCCTGGCAGGAAAGCCAGAAAGATTGGGAGAAACTTGCTGAAATGGAGCAAAAGTAAAGGCTATGAGACCCTTCACAATTCTCCAGGGGCTGTCCAGCCAACATACTGAGCTTCCCCAGATCTCATGATGACGTCTCAAAATCTTAGAGTCCAATAGCTCATCCTTGGGTAGATCCAGTGTGGTTGTGATGCTTGGTGCTTATCTAAGTAATAACATTCAAAAGGAGGGGAATCCACAAGTACAAGTGTACAATAAAAATTCTCCTGTCCTCCCACATGAGTTCCTTCTCTCTGTGCCAACCATGGTTTCTCGTGTCCTTCTGAACGTATCTAAGCACATGCAAGCAAAAATCTACATAGATCTTTATTCTCCTTTCTCAGATGTCCTGCCACCCTGGCCTTCCTCCCACCCCCTTCGGCTCACTTGACTGTCTCCACTGCTGTACTACAGCCTATGATCAATTTCAGCATCTTGGCCCTTCCCTTAAGACATCTGCACAGACCTCCTCTCCC
>NW_025802460.1:0-3238 GCF_021613505.1 Equus quagga | reverse complement strand
TTTTTGATTATCGTTTCGATCTCTTTCCTAGTGATCAGTCTACTCAGATTCTCTATTTTTTACTTCTCCTTTTTATAATAACAGCTAACCTGTTTTGTTTTTGTTTTTGTTTTGCAGGGAACGATTGGTCCTGAGCTAAGATCTGTTGCCAGTCTTCCTCTTTTTTATTTTCTTTTTCTTTTCCAAAGCCCCAGTACATAGTTGTATATCCTAGTGGTAAGTCAGTCTAGTTCTTTTATGTGAGCCGCCACCACCACATGGCAGTGTGTTCTGCCATGTTCGGGTAGCGTGGTTCTGCGACTGGGAAGTGAACCCAAGCTGCCAAAGTGGGGAGTGCTGAACTTTTAACCACTAGGCCATTGGGACTGGCTCTTTCTATTTCTTCTTGATTCAGTTTTGGAACGTTATATGATTCTAAGAATTTATCCATTTCTTATAGATTATCCAATTTGTTGGCATATCGGTTTTCATGGGATTCTCTTATAATCCTTCATATCCCTGTGGTGTCCTCTGTAATTTCTCCTTTTTCATTTCTGATCGTATTATTTCAGCCTTCTATCTTTTTCTCTTGGTGAGTCTAGCTAAAGGTTTGTCAATTTTGTTTACCTTTTCAAATAACCAGCTCTTAGTTTCATTGATTCTTTCTAACCCCTTTTTTGTTTCAATAGGATTTATTTCTGCTCTGGTTCGATAATTTCTCTCCTTCTGCTGACTTTGGCTTTTGTGTGTTCTTCTTTTTTCTAATTCAGCTAGGTGTAATTTGAGATTACTTATTTGGGATTTTTCTTGTTTGTTAAGGTTTGCCTGTATTGCAACGGATTTGCCTCTTAATACAGCTTTTGCTGCATCCCATATCAGTTGGTATGGCTTGTTATCATTTTCATTTGTCTCCAGATACTTTTTGATTTCTCCTTAATTTCTTCAATGCTCTATTGCTTGTTCAACAGCATATTGTTTAGTCTCCACATCTTTGTCCCTTTCTCAGCTTTTTTCTTGTAATGAATTTCTAGCTTTATAGCATCACGACCAGAGAAGATGCTTGTTATTATTTCAACTTTTCTAAATTTATGGAGGTTTGCCTTGTTTCCCAACATATGGTCTATCCTTGAGGATGTTCCGTGTGCACTTGAGAAGAATGTGTATTCTGTTGTTTTTGGATGGAGTGTTCTATATGTGTCTCTTAAGTCCAACTGTTTTAGCTTTTGGTTTAATTCCTCTGTTTCCTTGTGGATTTTCTGTCTAGATGATCTGTCCATTGATGTGAATGGGGTGTTGAGGTCCCCTGCTATTATAGTGTTATTTTTGATATCTTCTTCTTTTAGGTTTGTTAATAGTTGCTTTATGACCTTTGGTGCTCCTGTGTTGGGTGCATAGATATTCCTAAGCGTTATTTCTTCGTGATGGAGTGTCCCTTTGATCACTATATTGCCCCTCTTTGTCTCTCTTTACCTGCTTTATCTTGAAGTCTACTCTGTCTGATATAAGTATTGCAACATCTGCTTTCTTTTGTTTGCGATGAGTTTGGAGTATCATTTTCTAGCCCTTCACTCTGAGCCTGTATTTGCCATTGGAGCTGAGACGTGCTTCCTGGAGGCAACAAATTGTTGGATCTTGTTCTTTAATCCACCTTGCCAGTCTGTGTCTTTTTATTGGAGAGTTCAATCTGTTTACATTGAGGGTGAGTATGGATGTATGAGGGCTTAATGCTGTCATCCTATCATTTGTTTTCCGGTTTTCCTGCATTTCTTTTGTTTCTCGTCCTCTGTGTTTTGGTCTACCCATTGAGTTATGCAGTTTTTTATGATGTGTTTCTTTGTTCTTTCCTTGTTTGTTTTTTGTGTCCCTGTTCTGCTTTTTAGATTAATGGCTACCATGAAGGTTGTATTCAGAATCTCACGTATAACATAGTCCACTTTCTGATGGCCTCTTATTTCCTTAGTCTAAACTGATTCAGTACCTTTCCTCCTCCCTCCTAAGTTATTATTCTGATAGCTTATTCTAACTTGTGTTGTGAGTTTGTGGTTAAAGTGACAAGATTGTCTTTGTTTTCAGTGTTTTCCTTCCCTCTAGCCTAATGCTATAGTTGAATATTTGCTATCCTATTCTGATTCTGTCTATCAACATGTCTCCTTGCTCTGTGTTTTGTGACCCCTTTCTCCTGTTTTTTCTTTTTTTCAGGTATGATGGCCTTCTTGAGGATTTCTCATGGCGGTGGGGGTCTCATGGCTACGAAGTCCCTTAGCTTTTGTTTGTCTTGGAAAGATTTAATTTCTCCCTCATATCAGAAGGATATTTTTGCTGGATAGAATGTTCTTGGCTGAAGATTTTTATCTTTCAAAGATTTGAATATGTCATTCCACTCTCTCCTGGTTTTTAAGGTTTCTGCAGAGAAATCTGGTGAAAGTCTGACAGGGGTAACTTTGTCGGTTATTTTCTTCTGCCATGCTGCCCTGAGTATTCTTTCTTTGTCATTCATTTTTGCCAGTTTTACTACTATATGTCTTGCAGTAGGTCTTTTTACATTGACAGATCTAGGAGATCTGGAAGCTTCCCCCACACATATTTCCCTCTCATTCCCTAGATTTGGGAAGTTCTCTGCTATTACTTCTTTGAACATGCTTTCTGCTCCATTCTCCTTCTCTTCTCCTTCTTGAATACCTATAATTCTTATGTTGCATTTCCTCATTGAGTCGGATATTTCTCAGAGACTTTCTTCATTTCTTTTTAGTCTTACTTCTCTCTCCTCCGCTGTCTGGAGCATTTCAACATGTCTATCTTGGATTATGCTGATTCACTCCTCTATGGTGTCCACACAAACATTCAGTGAATAGTATTTTGTTTCGTCTCTTCCGTTGTGTCTTTCATCTCTAATATTTCTGATTGATTCTTCTTTACAGTTTCAATCTCTTTTGTGAAGTAGCTCCTGAATTTGTTGAATTGTTTCTCTACATTCTCTTTTACCTCATTGAGTTTTTTTGATGATAGCTATTTTGAATTCTTTGCCATTTAGTTTACTTATTTCTGTGTCCTCAGGACTGAGTTCTGGGTGCTTGTTGTTTGCTCTCTGGTCTGGAGATGTGAGGAATTACCTGATGTTGGAAGTTTGTGTCTTTCCCATTCTGATATTATTTGGTTGCAGTTACAGCCTATCGCCAGTGGATGAGGGGTCAAGAGCCGCATATTCTGAGCCCCTGCCCTCAGCCGAGATGGCGCAAGGTGGGTCAGGGGAGGGGCGCTT
>NW_025802459.1:0-2181 GCF_021613505.1 Equus quagga | reverse complement strand
CCAGAGAGAAAATCCTTAACTGCTCCCTTCTCCCCCTCGAGTGCACGTGCGCGTTTCAGGCTGTATGGGCACGTCCGCGCTTGAGTAACTGGTGTAGACATGGCGTGTATGTGGCGCACATGGACATGAGTCTCCCTGAGCAGAGGCCCTGCTGGGGCTGTCTCCACTCACACGGAAGCATCCCCCAGACACCGCAGGGGACAGTCCTGGGCCCCTGGGTCCTGCCCCTACCTGGACGGTGTCCTGGGCCGAGGCTGGTGTGAAGTGTCTGCGCAGATCCTGGACTCTTTCAAAGAAGCCTGAGAGACGCTGGGGGGAGGGGAGCAGAAGGGGTCAGGGAGTCGGCGAGCCTCGAGGGTGGGTGGGGAGCTTGGGGGAAAACTGGCTGACAGCGGGGGAGGGGGGGAATTCCTGCCTCCTGGTCCCTGCTGGGGGCACTCACCTGGCTCTGGATTCCAGGGGGCGGAGTCCAGGTGGGGAAGGACATCTCTGCAGGGGACAGACAGGGGTTCATTAGGGCTGAGAGGGTCTGTGCTCGTTGGGGTGGAGTCTGGGGTCGTGTCAGATCAGGTACCTTCACACACAGTGGTGTTTTGGTTGTCCCGGAACCCCGGCAGGGGTGTCCACCCTCGGCGGCAGCGGCACTTGTATGAGCCCACGGTGTTGATACAGGCGGTGGAGTTGTGACATGGATGCTGCCTGGAGCTGCACTCGTCGACATCTGGGGACACGAAGATGGGGTCAGGCCAGGTCACAGCCTGGATGAGGCCCCTCTCCCCTCCACGCCCCGCCCCTTCTCCATATTTGCATCCCCTGGCCCACTCGCTGGAGGTGATGCCACTTGGTGACGGCACACCCCGAGTGGTGACCCCAGGTCATGGGAAGTGCAGAGGTGACTAGCAGGTGAGCCGGACGGATGTGCAGGTTGTGAAATAGTGGGAACCTTCATCCCAGTTAGTAATCAGCTGCTGCCTGGGGTCCCGGGAACCTTCCCCGTGGTACCCCAGCTCCTTCCCCAGTACCCCCAGATCTTTTCCCATTTGGTCTCAAAAGGCTTAGCACCTGGCCCAGCAGGCACCCCCAGCCTTCATGCTGCTGGGGCCGCATGGGAACCATCGAGTATGTGAGCAGCTGTTCTGAGTGGGGGTCCCCAGGAGTGCAGCCGCCAAGCTCTGGACCTGCACAGACAGTGCCGTCTGGGCCTTCGGGGGACCCAGGAACGGGCTTCCAGCCAGGGCGGCAGCGGCACTTGTAGCCACCCACGACGTTGAGGCAGTGGGTGGAGCTGTGGCAGGGATTGTGCCCCGAAGCACATTCGTTCACATCTCAGGACAAAGCCAGAGGGTCAGGCCCTGCCCTCCACTCACTGCACGCCCCTCACTGCCTGGCACTAGGACCCCAGCATTATTGCACGCGCCACCACCTGGTGAACTTCACCTTCACCCTCAAAGCACCTTATGGTGGCCTCCCTGCAACGTGGCCTTGCAGGGACCACGGCCCCCAGTTTACAGGCAGAGAAACCAGGAGGGAGACTGAGTCATGGGGGCTGGACTTTTTGACCAAGGACTCTTGCGGGCTCCTTCCTGGGCCCTGGTCCAGGTTCCCTTTCTGGAAAGTGGAAGTGACAGCTTCCTCTGCTCCCATGTGACAGACGAGGAAGGGGCGAGGTCTGGGGGTGCTCTCAGGGGCAGGGGGATCCACAGGGGACCCAGGTCCAGAGGCCTGGCTGCCTCCCTGCTCTGTGGGGACCTTCAGGGTGGCGGGACCTGGGCAGGCTCCACAGGTGTCAGCTTCTCAAGGCCTGAGGATCCTCGGCTCCTCCTTGGGCTGCAGGACACGCCTCAGCTCCTTCCCAGCCCATCCAGCCTCGGTGTCTCCCTCGGGCTCTACCTGTGCACAGATTCAGGTCCTTTAGGTTGAGCTCCAAGCCTAGCGGGCACGTGCAGGTGTAGCTGCCCAGGGTGTTGATGCAGACGCTGTGGCCTTTACAGATTCTGGGTTTCTGCTGACATTCGTCCACATCTGCAAGGGGAATTAAAGGTGACCCGGCCGGCAGCCGTGGGCAGCCCTCAGGGCTGGGAGGCAGCCACGTTTCCTGGCAGAGAAGCATCTGGAAGCCCCCACTGTCTGTTCCCTGGTGAGTGGGCGCCTTTTCTCATTCACATGGAGGCCTGTGGGTGG
>NW_025802458.1:0-4904 GCF_021613505.1 Equus quagga | reverse complement strand
ACTGGGGCTGGGGGGAGTTCCAGAGACCCAGCTTCGTAGCCTAGGGGGAAACCCTACAGGCTCACAGCAGCCTTAGGGAAAGCCTCTGCTCAGCACCAGTAGAAAGCACCCAGCCGCCAGCCATAAGGCTGGAAGACCCCAGGGCAAAAGCAGCATAGCTAGGTGAACTAACCACAGACTGTAGAAGATGCCAATAGCTCTCCTGCGACCCATAGAGGACAAGTGAGATTTTGTGGGTGCCGACAGCAACGGAGCGACAAATATAAGTGATCCCACCCCTGGCCGCTGGAAAAGCCCATAACACCGTTGCAGACCCCAAGGAGAGAGCACATCTAGGTGGGCTGCAACAGTAGGCACCAGCAGCGTGAAGCCCCCCTGTGACGGCCCCCACGGCAGAGGAGGGAATCCAAAGGGCCACTGTGGCTACGAAGAGGGGCCCAGGCCCAGTTAGCAACTACGGACAGGATTCCTGGTTGGTGAAATATAAACAGCTGCTCCTCCCTCCGCAGCAGCTGAAACAAGTGAAAGGAGCAACTAAACTCTATTTCCATGCGGAGGCACAAATCAACAACATCAAGCAATATGAAAAAATACATTAAATCTCCAGAACAGAAAGAAAGCAACAAATACACAGAAAACAATCCCAAAGAAAATGAGATGTATAACCTAAATGACGATGACTTCAAAACAGCCATCATTAAGATTCTCAATGAGTTAAGAGAGAATTCTGACCGACAACTCAACGAGTTCAGGAGCTATGTCACAAAAGAGTTTGATACGATAAAGAAGAACCAAACAGAAATATTGGAAATGAAGAACACAATAGAGGAGATTAAGAAAAATCTAGATGCTCTGAACAGTAGGGCCGATAATATGGAGGAAAGAATTAGCAATTTGGAAGATGGCAATACGGAATTGCTGCAGGCAGAGGAGGAGAGAGAAGCAAGACTAAAAAGAAATGAAGAAACTCTCCGAGAATTATCAGACACAATTAGGAGATGCAACGTAAGGATTATAGGTATACCACAGGGAGAAGAGAAGGAGAAAGGGGCAGAAAGCCTATTCAAAGAAATAATGGCTGAGAACTTCCCAAATCTGGTGAGGGAGATGGATCTTCAGGTGACAGAAGCCAATAGATCTCCAAACTTTATCAATGCAAGAAGACCAACTCCACGGCATATAGTAGTGAAGCTAGCAAAAGTCAACGATAAGGAGAAAATGCTAAGGACAGCCAGGCAAAAGAAACTAACCTACAAAGGAACCCCCATCAGGCTATCAGCACATTTCTCAGCAGAAACTTTACAGGCTAGAAGAGAGTGGAATGATATATTCAAAAACCTGAAGGACAAAAATCTACAGCCGAGAATTCTCTACCCAGCGAAAATATCCTTCAAGTATGATGGAGAAATAAAAACTTTCCCAGATAAACAAAAATTAAGGGAGTTCATTGCCACAAAACCTCCTCTTCAGGAAATCCTCAGGAAAACCCTCATTCCTGAAAAATCCAAAAAAGGAAAGGGGCTACAAAACCAAGAGCAGAGGAGATAAGTAGAAGGACAACAACAGAGAGTAGCAGCTCTACATCAGAACAGATTAAACCATGGGACGAGAAACAAAGGAAACTGAAGAAAAACGGAAAACAAGACACAAAATGGGAGTGGTAGGCCCCCACGTCTCAATAATCACTCTAAATGTAAATGGATTGAACTCCCCAATCAAAAGACACAGAGTGGCAGGATGGATCAAAGAACAAGATCCAACAATATGCTGCCTCCAGGAAAAACACTTCAGCCCCAAAGACAAACACAGACTCAGAGTGAATAGATGGAGAACAATACTCCAAGCTAATAATGAACAAAAGAAAGCAGGTGTCGCTATACTAATATCAGACAAGGTAGATTTCAAAGCAAAACAGATAAAGAAAGATAAAGAGGGACAGTATATAATGATAAAAGGGACTCTCCACCAAGAAGACATAACACTTATAAATATATATGCACCCAACACAGGAGCACCAAAATTTGTAAAGCAACTCTTAACAGAACTAAAAGAAGACATCAACAACAATACAATAATAGTAGGGGACCTCAACACACCATTAACACCAATGGACAGAACATCCAGACAGAAAATCAACAAGGAAATAATAGAATTAAATGAAAAATTAGACCAGATGGACTTAATAGCTATATATAGAACACTTCATCCAAAAACAGCAGGATACACATTCTTCTCAAGTGCACATGGAACATTCTCAAGGATTGACCATATTTTGGGAACCCAAGCAAACATCAATAAATACAAGAGAGTTGAAATAATATCAAGCATCTTTTCTGATCATAATGCTATTAAACTAGAAATCAACTACAAGAAAAAAGCAGAGAAAGGTGCAAAAATGTGGAGACTAAACAACACGCTTCTCAACAAACAATGGATCATTGAAGAAATTAAAGAAGAAATCAAATTTTATCTGGAGACTAATGAAAATGAGAACATGACATACCAAATCATTTGGGATGCAGAAAAAGCAGTCCTAAGAGGGAAATTCATCGCAATACAGGCTCAACTCACTAAACAAGAAAAAGCTCACATAAGCAACCTCAAACGACGCCTAACAGAACTAGAAAAAGAAGAACAAACAAAGCCCAGAGTCAGTAGAAGGAGGGAAATAATAAAAATAAGAGCAGAAATAAACGATATTGAAACAAAAAAGACAATAGAAAGGATCAATGAAACAAAGAGTTGGTTCTTCGAAAGAATTAACAAAATTGACAAACCCCTAGCCAGACTCACCAAGAAAAGAAGAGAGAAAGCGCAAATTAATAAAATTAGGAATGACAGAGGAGAAATCACAACAGATACCAATGAAATACAAGAGATCATAAGAGAATACTATGAAAAACTATATGCCAACAAATTGAACAACCTGGAAGAAATGGACAAATTCCTAGACTCCTACAATCTCCCCAAACTGAATCAGGAAGAAATGGAGAATCTGAATAGGCCAATCACAAGTAAGGAAATAGAAATGGTAATCAAAAACCTCCCCAAAAATAAGAGTCCAGGACCAGACGGCTTCTCTGGAGAATTCTACCAAACATTCAAAGAAGACTTAATACCTATTCTCCTCAAACTGTTCCAGAAAATTGAGAAAGATGGAGAACTCCCTAACACATTCTATGAAGCCAACATCACTCTGATCCCCAAACCTGACAAGGACAACACAAAGAAGGAGAACTACAGGCCGATATCACTGATGAACATAGATGCAAAAATCCTCAACAAAATTTTGGCAAACCGATTACAGCAATACATCAAAAAGATTATACACCATGATCAAGTGGGATTTATACCAGGGACACAGGGATGGTTCAACATCCGCAAGTCAATCAACGTGATACACTACATCAACAAAATGAAAAACAAAAACCACATGATCATCTCAATAGATGCAGAGAAAGCATTTGACAAGATCCAACAGCCATTTATGATAAAAACCCTCAGTAAAATGGGTATAGAAGGAAAGTACCTCAACATAATAAAGGCCATATATCATAGACCCACAGCCAACATCATACTCAATGGACAAAAACTGAAAGCCATCCCACTGAGGACAGGAACAAGACAAGGTGCCCACTTTCACCACTCCTATTCAACATAGTACTGGAGGTGCTGGCCAGAGCAATTCGGCAGGAAAAAGAAATAAAAGGAATTCAAATAGGTAACGAAGAAGTAAAACTCTCGTTGTTTGCAGACGACATGATCTTATATATAGAAAACCCCAAAGAATCCACAGAAAAACTATTAGAAATAATCAACAACTACAGCAAAGTAGCAGGGTATAAAATTAACGTGCATAAATCAGTGGCATTTCTATACACTAACAATGAACTAACAGAAAAAGAACTCAAGAACTCAATCCCATTCACAATCGCAACGAAAAGAATAAAATACCTTGGGATAAACTTAACCAAGGAAGTGAAGGATCTATACAATGAAAACTACAAGACTTTCTTGAAAGAAATTGACGATGACATAAAGAGATGGAAAGACATTCCTTGCACATGGATTGGAAGAATAAACATAGTTAAAATGTCCATACTACCTAAAGCAATATACAGATTCAATGCTATCCCAATCAGAATCCCCAGAACATTCTTCACAGAAATTGAACAAACAATCCTAAAATTCATATGGGGGAACAAAAGACCACGAATTGCTAAAGCAATCTTGAGCAAGAAAAACAAAGCCGGCGGAATCACAATCCCCGATTTCAAAACATACTACAAAGCTACAGTGATCAAAACAGCATGGTACTGGTACAAAAACAGGTCCACAGATCAATGGAACAGAATTGAAAGCCCAGAGATAAAACCACACATCTATGGACAGCTAATCTTCGATAAAGGAGCAGAGGGCCTACAATGGAGAAAAGAAAGTCTCTTCAACAAATGGTGCTGGGAAAACTGGACAGCCACATGCAAAAGATTGAAAATCGACCATTCTTTTTCACCACACACCAAAATAAACTCAAAATGGATCAAAGACCTAAAGATTAGGCCTGAGACAATAAGTCTTTTGGAAGAGAATATAGGCAGTACACTCTTTGACATCAGTTTCAAAAGAATCTTTTCGGACACTGTAACTCCTCAGTTGAGGGAAACAATAGAAAGAATAAACAAATGGGACTTCATCAGACTAAAGAGCTTCTTCAAGGCAAGGGAAAACAGAATTAAAACAAAAAAACAGCTCACTAATTGGGAAAAAATATTTACAAGCCACTTATCCGACAAAGGGTTAATCTCCATAATATACAAAGAACTCACACTGCTTAACAACAAAAAAACAAACAACCCGATCAAAAAATGGGCAGAGGACATGAACAGACATTTCTCAAAAGAAGA
>NW_025802457.1:0-4131 GCF_021613505.1 Equus quagga | reverse complement strand
TACTCTCGTTGTGTTCCATGTGGCTGTGCAGGCTTCCCAGCAGCGTTTATGGTAGAGACTCTCCTTTCTCCGCTGTCTCCTCTTGGCTCCCTAGTCGAAAATGGGTTGTCCATGTACGTTTGAGTTGGGCTCTGGGCTCTCGATTCTGTTGCATGGGTCTGTGTGCCTGTTTTGGGGCCCAGACTGTGCCGTCTCGGTACCTAGTGCTTCGTCCTATATGTTGAAATCGGAAAGTGTGCCACGTCCTGCTTTTTTCGTTTTCCTGAGGATTCCTTTGCCTAGTCAGCGTCTCTTGTTGCTGGCTAGAAACTTTAGGATTCCCTCTTCTGTCTCTGTGGGAAACATTGCTGCAACTTTGACTGGGATTGCATGGAATCCAGAGATTCCTTGCTCTGGTATGGACGTTTCAAGTGTCTCGATGCTTCCACTCCTAGATCCTGGAATCTCCTTCTTTCTCCTTGTGTCTTCTTGAATTTCTTTCCCCCAACGTTTGTTAGTTTTCCATTGCCATGGTATTCACATGTTTTGCTAAGTTTCTTCATAGAGATCTCATCCTTCTCACTGGCATGCAGTTTTTCACTTTTTCTTTTCAGCTTCAGTTTTTCTATTCTTTGCAACTTTGAATCGGTTTTGTTCTGGCAGAAGAGCATCGCTGAGCTCACATCTACTGGCAATGCTCCTGTATTTGCTGTGGAAGTCTGGCCCTGTCTAACGTCCCTTCCCATCTGACTCTACACTACCTCGGACGCCTACCCCAGAATGACTGAAGCAGTGGTGAGCAGGCTCACCCGAGGGTCCACCCGGCCCACCCAGGGCCACCGACCCCGAAGGTGCAGACCTCACCAGTGCACCACCGACCGGCCCCGTTCATGTTCCATTGGCAACCTGCAGTTGAGGTCAATGGGACTTGAATATGCTACTTGAGCCCAACTCTGGCACTGTGTAGATGAGGCCAGGTTGTTTTTTGGGTCCACTGTGATGTCAGAGGATTTGTCATAATCGTGTCTCTGCTGTCCCGGCAAGCTTCACGGACACACGGTTTCCTGGACGGCTTGGAGCAGTCTCATAACTCACCCTTCCCACTTAGCCCAGCCTTGACCTTCTCTGCCGTCTTTGGGCTTGTGAATGTCTCCGACTTTCAAACGTTCCAGCAGCGTCTGTCTAAAGACGGACATCATCTTTCATCGTGGATTATCCAGGTGTGATTTCTGTTCGCCTTCCATTTTCTGGGACCTTTTTCTCTTTTCCATAGGATAATCGTCATGGTATTTCTCAGCTATCCCCCTTAGACATGCTTATCAGTGTGTTCCCCTTCATTCCAAGTGATTCATTTTGCATTTCTTGAATCACCGTATGTTCTCTAGGCCGAGGTGTGAGTGCTTTCGTGACTCTTGGTTGCTGTCTTTGAATTTGCACCGGTCACTTGAAGGAGTCTTTGCAGTCCTAGCCTGGGTCAAACTAAGCGCTGAGAACACTTGGTCATCTGGGTTGGTTTGACATCCTGAGGTCAGAAACTCCAAATTCGAGGTGGTCCTGGCATCCCCCTTCACGGACACAATGTTTCCAAGACAAATTAGTCAAATCTGATGAATTCCTCTCTCCAGGAAAGATATTTTTCTGTCTCTTTTCCGGATTTGGGAAGTTTCGAACTTCATCCCTGATCCTGGAACGTTCCCGCTGGTGCCGTCTAGGTACGGGCTTACTTTATTTCTATAGGCTGTGCCATTTGTTTGTCTTACATCCTCAGCCCTGGCCTGTTTATTTTTCTTGAAACAGAATTGTAGCGTTCTAATTTTCAGCCCACTTCCTTACATGGGGTGTCAAAACACATAATCAATAATCCTTCTACAGCAAGAGGTAGGGGGAGAGAATTTCGATGGAGGCAAACTGAGCACACTAGCCTGGGAGGGCAGCCTTCACGAAGGAATGAAGCCCTGTGGAAAAGGGTGCTTTTCAGCACCCTTGTAGAGCACTTCCAAACAAAGAGACATAGCCCAAGCGTGACAGGGCTCCATTCCTTCAAGGCTTCCAAGACATCTCTTGGGACACATTACCATGTACCCAGTGGGCCCCCGTGACGCCAGAGCTATGGAAAGTGAGACTGATCTGCAAAGAATGCCAGGGGCTAGGAAAGGAGGCATCGAGTCTTCTCTTCAACGTCCTCAACACATCATTCTAGACTTTGGCTTATGCTTAAGGCAGAAGGACCACGTAGGGCTGATAAGGCCCAAGTCCGGCCTCTTGCTTCCAATCAAGTTGCAAGCTTGAATCAGCACGGCCTCCCCATAGACTTGAATAGATGACAACGTTCTCCTCTCGGGGCTTGTCCCTCTATTCTCGCTTCTTGCCAAGGATTCCTTTCTTACCCCTCGAATCAGCGTCTGTTTTATGTCTTCCAGTTTCTGTGTCCGCTGTCTGTTTCTCAAAGCTGTTTCTGGGTATCCCTCCCTTTAATAGCCTAGCCTAGGCCAATCCTCAGTCTGTAACCGTGCGGCCATCTTGGCGGACATGATCCTCGTGATGTCATAAACAACCTCAAAATTCGAAGTTGTCCTGACAACCTGCGTGCACACAGAGTTTCAGAGCCATCTCAGGCCAGTCTGTCTCCTCACCCTTTCCAGGTAGGATCGTTTTCCTTTTGCTCGATTTCTTGTCGGTTTCTGACTTTCTCCTCGAACTTTGGAAGGCCTGCTACACTCTCTCTAGACACTGGTTTCTGTCCTGTAAGGTTATCCTGGGTTTTACCTCTTACATTTTATGTAGATGGCTAAGTGGGTGGACGTTCCCCAGAGAAAGTCCTGGAGTCCCTCCCAAGTTGAAGTTGCCCGGGCAATCCTCTGATGCGCAATGATCGTGTCATCTCCAGGCACTCTGCCGATTCCACCTTGGCAGGTCCCATGTTTCCCTTCCTGCTTCCTTTGGGGAAGTGTACCAGATGCGTTCATGGATTGTAAAAGCCTCACGGTTCTTTTTCTGGTGCGTATTGATAACGTGACCTCACCATTGCTACTTTGTTTATGATCCCTGTCCACACCGTACCATGAAATTTATATTTCCTAGCACTGTTAATGTGATCTGCACCCGTGATGTGAAACGGTGAGGCCTGGGCCGGCCAAGCGGAACGTGGGCACTTACCCGCTCCGCCACAGGGCCGGCCCTGAATTGGACTTTTGGACCAGCCTTTTGCCTGAGCTTGGGAACACGTGGGCCTCTTTGGATTATTCGTGAAGGTGATTAGTGGTAACATCCTGGACGGTAACCTTTTCCGTTGGTGCATGGGTTTAGCAGCCAGCATGTTCTGTGGGTAGTATTCCTCTTCATCTATTTGGGATGGTCTACCTTTCTGTAGCATCAGTACGCATTTTGAGGTGATTTTCCAGCCTTGGAAGTTCACCTTCTCTAATCTCTTTCAGCCCCAAAGCTTTATGCCGTCATTCTGGACCCCATTTTGGAGTTTTTGCTTTTAGGTGAATTTATTGCCGTAACCCTGCATTAGAACATCCTATATCTTTCCGATTTGCATCCTCATCGATGTAGACTTCTGTGTAGCTTACATCATCTTCCCCTGCGTAAGCCTAATAGCAGGCCCTCACCACACACTTGTGCCTCATCATCTGTTTCACCCTCTCACACCTCCCCGCTTTGTCTCTGGGAACCCCCAATCAAATGTCCCGTGCCACCTGTTCCTGACCGCCTGTTTTTTCTTCTCCTCTGAAGTGAGGTCCTACGGTATTCGCCTTTCTCCCTGGGGCTTGTTTCACTTCCCTAAAACCCTCACAGCCATTCTGGTGGTCACAAATGGCTGGATTGCATCCTTGGTTCCGGCTGACTGGTATGCCATTGCGTGGCTATAGCCCGTCTTCCTTCTGCACTCGTCCCTTGCTGGGCTCCAGGGAGGCTTCCAAGTCTTGGGTAGTGGGAGCGACGCTGTGGTGAACTCAGCGGTGCACATGTCGTTATGCAGGAGTGTTTCCGAGTTCTTTGCATCAACACGCCACAGAGGAATAGCTGGATCATATGGGACAGGGATTCTTAAAGTTCTGAGGCAGTTCCACACCGCTTGGCGTAGTGGCTGCACCGGTCCGCACTCCCACCAACGGTGCAGGAGGCTTCCCTTCTCTCCACCTCCTC
>NW_025802456.1:0-1321 GCF_021613505.1 Equus quagga | reverse complement strand
ACCTGTGGAAATAAAGTAAGCCAGTATCTAGACGTAATCTAGTGGAGTGTTCAAGGATCAGGTGTGAAGTTCTGAACTTTCCAAATCTAGGAAAGAGACAGAAGGATCTCTCACCTGGAGAGAGGAATCCATCAGATTCATCTAATTCATCTCGGAACCATTGTGTCTGGGAAGGTGGTTTCCAGGACAACCTCAAACATGGGGTTTCTGATTTCACAATATCGAACCAACCAAGATGACCACGTTTACTCAGTGCTCAGTTGGATCTAGGCTAGGATGGCAAAGATTCCTTCAAATGACCGATGGAAATTCAAAGACAACACCCAACAGTAACGAAAGCACTCACACATCAGCGTATACAACCTATGGTGATTAAAGAAATACCAAACTCCTAACTTGAAATGAAGGAGAACACACTGATAAGCATATCGAAGGGAGATAGCTCAGACCCATGACGATTAGACTATGGAAACGAAAGCAAGCTCCCAGAAAATGGAAGGCAAACAGAAATCAAACCTCAATAATCCAGAGTGAATGACTTCAGTGTTTAGTTAGGGTCTGCTTGAACGTTTGAAAGTCCGATAAAGTCACAACCCCAAAACTTGCATTGAAGGTCAAACCGGGGCTAACTGAGAAGGGTGAGTTCTGAGACTGCTCCACGCGGGCTTAGAAACCCTGTGTCCCCGAAGCCTGATTGGACAAGAGACACGATTCTGACAAATACTCTGACATCACAGTGGTCCAGAAAAAGAAGCTGGCCTCATCTACACAGGGCCAGAGTTGGGCTCAAGTAACATGTTAAAATACATTCCACTCAACTGCAGGTTGCCAATGGAACACGAAAGGGGCCAGCCAGTGGGGCAGCCATGAAGTCCCTGCATTCTGAGTCAGCAACCCAGGGTCGGCCATGTGGAATCCTGGGGGTGGGCCTCCTCACCGCTCATCCAGCCGTTCTGGGCCAGGCGTGCGACCCAGTGTAGAGGCATATGGGAAGCAACGTTATACTGCGCTACTCTTGCTCAGCAAATACAGCAGCATGGCCAGCAGATGTGAGCACAGCCATAAACTTCTGCCAAAACAAACCAATTAAATGTTGCTAATAATAGAGAAAAGGAACAGCAAAAAAGAAAGCATGCCAGTAAAAAGAAAAAAAATCTAGGAATAACATTGGCCAAACAGGAGAAAGCTCTGTCTACCGAAATCTAGCAAAGCTTTGGGGAAAGAAATTCCACAAGACACAAGGAAATGGAAGTCTATTCCATGTTCTTTGAATGGAAGAACGAACACACTTTAAGCATCCATACCACAAAAAGCAATGTCT
>NW_025802455.1:0-3907 GCF_021613505.1 Equus quagga | reverse complement strand
GCAGGAGTCCTGGATGATCCTCCAGTCGTGCGGCCCCTCCCCCGCTCGTTCCAGGACCTGCGCAGCAGCGATCGCAGAGTCTAGGGGATGGAGCAATGTTCTCTCCTACCCGTTCCAGCGCCTCCGAGGCCTTCAGCAAGGTTTATGTTCTCCGCCTTCTTGGTATTGTACGTCTCTAATGTGTTGGCATTAGATTTAATCTCTGAAATTCAGTTTTTCCAATCCTTTGTTGTATTTTGGAGGGGAGAGAATCCAGGTCAGCTCACCCTGCCATTTTGCTCCACCCCTTCTATGTGCTCTCCATTTCTAATACTGGGTTCCTAATCCTAAAATCAGCACGCTTTTTAATTCTTTTAAGATACTAACACAAAGGTGTAACTCTTTGATTCATTAACTCATATTCTCATGGTTTATTTTCTCCTGACTGTGAGGTAAACGCCAGGAGGGCAGGGACCCTCACTGTGCTTGCTCTGTGCTTGAATTCCAAGAGCCTGGAACACAGAGAGCATTCAATAAACGTTTGCTGAGTGAATGAAGGGACGAATTCTCAAGTGTGGGGTAAGGGAAGTGAAGGAGTCAGTTGGTGCAAACACTTACAAGATGCCACTGAGTGATAAATAATACCATCCAGCACCTACTGAGAGCTTACTAAGCACCAGCAAGTTCATACACAGAGCAGTGAGGCAGGTTCTGTTCCTATTAGCCTCCGCACTTGCAGAGGGAGGCACAAAGAGGTCAATTCACTTCACCAATGTCATGCAGCAAAGAATTGACTGGGTCATGATTTGAACCCAAGTTGGTTTGATGTGAGGCATTGCCCTGAAACAAAAAGTTATTCAGACCTTGACTGCTAACCTATGTTTAACAATCTGAAGAGAAACGAAGCATGCACACTGGTGGTCAACTTGCCTCTGTTTAAGAAAACAAACCAAAAAAGCCCCAGAGATTCGATTGAAGTGATGTCCTGGGGTCTCGACAGCAGGCAATTAGTGTAATTCGTCTGAATCAACCACTTCCAGCTCCACCCCATGCCCTCAGTGCCCATCATCCAGGGCTGCCGGGCGTCCTTCCTGGGGGACATGGAGGGGTGAAAAACGCCTGCACTGCACAGCCTGCCCAATTCTGCTGGCATAGCATCCCCTGGGAGCCAATTCTGTGTTTCTGGTGAATGAGCCACAGGATAGTCTGTGACACCTGGGGGCTCATTAACATTGACAGGCAATTCCTATTTCCACTTCATTTGTTGAAATTAAAAATATAAACATTCGTAAGGATCAGGCACAGTGCTGAGGCAGGTGGAGTCTGATGACACCTCAGGGGGAGCCGCAGGCAGAGCCTCAGGCTCACTCCACTCTGGAGGATGGTCCTTGGAGAGTTTCCCAATTACTCTAAGCCCAACTTTGACTGGCAGCCAGAGTTGTAAGTGGGCATTGGAAGTGGCCTTCTCTTCCCCCAAGGCACGAGCTTCCCAGAGTTCCAAACAGCCAAATGCTGCGGCATGCACCGAGGTGCCCTGGGCAGCAGAACTCAAAGCACAGAAAACACCTTGCATTGCATACTGCAGGGCAGCCACAGCTTCCACCTCACTGATCATAATGCTCACTGCACCTTGTGGTCCAAATTGCTTGTTCAACAGCCCCCACCCCCACTAGGCTGGCGGCCCGGGCGTAGGACCACTGACTTGCTCACCACTGTGTTCCCACAGCTGCCGCCTAGTAGCTGCTCAACAAACACTTGCTGAGGAAACCGGCACATGACTCACCTTTCACTATGGAAAGTCTGTGAGCTGCAAAATGCTTCTGAGATGCACACAGGTCTTCTCTAAGGTATCTGGAATTCATTTTCAGGTGTAGTTGGCATCACAGGGACCCACCTGCCCTTGTGTGTGTATTATAGACAGTGTCCCTCCTGCAAATGAGTGGCTTCTGGGCTTATGGAATAAGGTCCTTTTCTTCGGACTCCTGCCTGTCCTTGTAGGCCACCTTGAGCCACTTACTCCTCCTTGCTGCCCATGCCTCCTGCCATATTGGCCTTCTTTTGTTCTTTGGATGGACAGTCATCTTCCTACGTGCTTTCCTCGTGCTTTGCACGTGCTGTTCCCTCTGCCCAATGCACCCTTTCCTCTCACTCTGCCTCAGGAGCAGAAAGTATCAGCTGAAATGCCACTGTCTCGAGGAAGTCCCCCAGCCTGCCCTACTCTCTGTGGATTAGATCATTGAACCCTCCCTGATCTGTGACTCCAGTCTTGTTTCCTGACCTCTGGCCACACAGAAGCAGCAACAAAGGATCTTTCTCCTAAGTCCTGGCTCCATTTCTTGCTTAACATCTGTCCCTCTGATGTACTTTCCTGATTTGGGGTGTGCCGAGGAAATTCCATCAAATTCTGGGTCTTCTGCTGTCCTTGTGGGACAGAGCTTAGAGGACAGTGTTGGCTGGACCCTCAGGCCAGGCCAGGCTGGCTGCCCCAGCCCCTCCTGATCTCTCCCTCCAGCCCCCTCTACCCCTGGGGCTAGAAAGATGGTTCTAAGGTGCTTTCCAGCCCTTTCACATTTTGGCCCCATTCTGACCTCCAGCCTCTCCTAACCCCGTTCCAGGCACTTCCCCACCCCTTCCCTCATGCTGGCTTCTCTGCCTGCGATTTCCTCCCTGACTGTGTGCCAGGGACTGTTGTTCATGCTTCGAAGTTCAGCTCAGGTGGTGCCTCACCCGTTCCCTGCCTGCACTGCAGGGTCTCAGTGCACCTACTTCCTTCATTATTTTCTTCAATGTCTATTTGTTGAATATTTCCTATGTGCAGGAGCCTTCTCAGTGCTGGGAACACAGCATGGAACCAGCGAGACATGGTCCCCCGCCTCGTGAAGTCACAGTCTAATGGGAGACTCTGGCTGATAATCAGGCAAGGACAACACCTTATGATGGGGGAGCTAAGAGTCAGGAAGGCACTTGACCCAGCCAGGGGTGGGGGAATCCTGGTAGGCTTCCTGGAGGCTCTGAGACCAGCGGACTGAGACAAATGGGAGTGAGGAGTGAGGTACGCACGGGGACCTGGGATGAGAGAGAGTCTGGCACACTCAAGAAACTGCAAATGCTCCCATGTCATTTTAGACTAGAGATACAAAGTGGGGGTGCTGTGTTGGAAGAGGAGGAGGGAGTTGAGAGAGGAAATTGCGGAGGCTAACCGGGACCAGACTGCACAGAGCCTTGTAGCCTCCGTGAGGCATCTGGGCACCATGGGCCGTGGCTGGTTCTAAGCACAGAAATGATGTAATCAGGCTTATTTAGCAGGATCCTTCCAGCACCGTGCAGGGAGTGGATGTCAAAGCGAGAGCTGAGTCACAAAGTGATGTGAATTAAGGCTGCCCCAGCTAGAGAAGCCCAAGGTGACCTGGCCTACATGCCAAACTATATGACCCAGTGGACTTTTTTTATGGTATGAATTAGGACTGCCCCAGGGAGAGAAGCCCAGGGCATCCTCACCTACATGCCGATCTATATGGCCAGATTCGTATCTAAAGTTATATGACCGCACAATAAACAGACCCCATCTACACTGAAATCATTTAATGACTTTTTACATCATCTTTTCTTTTCTCCAGTAAAAATAAGTCACGTACCCATGCCATATAAATTTAGCCCTAACCCTCAACTGGGGGCAGCAACAGGAGCTCTGACCACCCGTGGGTCCTGTCCCCACACACCAGCTCTGCCTGCCCATGGGCCCTGTCCCCATGCCAGCGGGGGCAGCAGCAGTGGCAGCAGCAGGAGCTCTGACTGCCCATGGGTCCTGTCCCCACGCACCAGCTCTGCCTGCCCATGGGCTCTGTCCCCATGCCAGCGGGGGCAGCAGAAGCGGCGGCAGCAGAAGCTCTGACTGCCCATGGGTCCTGTCCCCATGCTATTCCACACT